>NC_043969.1:52809694-52967194 GCF_902148855.1 Sphaeramia orbicularis | reverse complement strand
TGTCAGTTTGTTCCAATATTGTGCAGCCGTACACTAAACAACGGGTTATTCAGGTTTCTACAAGTTTTTAAGACCTTTTTAAGACGACTTAGAACAGAATTTAATGCCTATTTCACAGCCATACTGGCAAAAATTCATAACCGCTAGAATTTAGGAAAATATTTTTATTTACTCCAATGCCTCGATTCCCATCGTCCAGAGTAATTTCTCTCCGGGGGCTGGAAAGTCAGCGATAATCGGTTCCTAATTTCAGTATAAATTATCTGGTTGGAACAGGTGGAACTGAGTCGACTAATGTTACTGTCTTTGCAGTTTGGACATTTACCAAACGCCTTTAAACACAACACAGCCAACGAGTTTATGACAACCGAACTGAGGGCCTACCATATCAAACTGAATACCTTTTATTGATTTATTTATTTAATTGCACATCATAAACAGCAAGAGAAAATTAAACAAACAACATTTTAAAGGCTTTTTTAAGGTATTACATGCAGATTTGTAAATTCCACACTTTTAAGACTTTGTAAGACCCCACAGGAACTCTGTTATTGGCAAGAATCTGGCAATACCATACAAATCACAATACGATACGTCACGATATATCACAATACTGTTAAAAAGGCAATTTTTGGTTTGTTAGTTATGAACAAATAGAACATGAATGAACATCATCACATTATTTTTGTGCAGTCCCAACAAAGGAACTCCCATCTGCCTCTCAGACGGAAAAGGTGTTTTTAGGATGCTTCCAATAACCATGATTTAATAAAAGAGTGTTAAATAACACATAAAATCTAAACAATAAAGAAAACCGAAAAACAAAACTGAACCTCCACAATATCTGCATTTGAATAAATACCTACAAATATCGATACAGTACTTTTTAATATGGATACAGTATTGTGAAATGAAATATCGCGATATATTGCAAAACTGGTATTTTGTAACAGCCCTAACCAACAAGTCCATTTTCACTGATGATAAGAGGTGAAAAATCTGCAAATGTATAAAATATGGTTTCTACATTATTGATGAGAGCAGTGTGGTGGTGTGTGTGTGTGTGTGTGGGGGGGGGGGGGGGTTGAATATTCCACAAACCACCAGTGAAACCACTGCCACTCAAAGGACTGATCCAATCTGTCATCACCTGATAAATGCACTGAACTAAGCACCAAACAGGAGGAAGAACCGCTGTTTCTGCTTCATGCTTATGTTTGGATCATTACAGAGCCTGTCACAGACCAGAGCTGTCCAACTCATTTTAGTTCAGTTCCATATTCAGCCCAGTTCGATCTGCAGTGGGCCACACCAGGAAAATAATGACTTCATAACCTGTAAATAATGACAAATCCAAGTTTTTCTTTTTGGTTTAGTACAAAAAAATCCAATTATGAAAATATGTACATTTTACAAAAAAGATGTGAATAACCTGAAAAAACAGAAATTTCATTTGAAAAATTAGTGCCATTTGAACACTCTTCTGCCTGGACTTCTTATTTCTACATGTCCATTTCCACACAGTGTTCCATAAACATTTGGGAACAGACAGAATATTGTTCAAATGTTGGAGTTTGAACTAAAATGTGAACAGTTCCTCCAATATTCCATCTGTTATTCTGAACACAACTGCAGATCCCAGTGAATCCATAAATGCACCAAACATTTAGGAACAGGCAGAATATTGTTCAAACTGCACAGTTCAGGTTGTTCATCTGTGTTTTTATTTATGGATTTATTTGTATTTTATTGTGAAAGAATAGTTTTGTAAATGTAAATATTTTCACAGTGTAATATTTTTTTCACTTACATTTTTTCCACATACATTGTAAAAAAAATCTGTACTTTAACAGAATTTCCACTGTTTTATTTTACAGATTTTTCCTGTATTTTTAAGATAAAGGAAAATATTAATGAAATTCCAACAATAGACTGTGGTTTTACATGTCAAATGTAAAACAACATGAAAAAACTGTAACTGTGAATAACCATTAAATTTCTATTTTTTAAAAAGATTTTTTTTTTTTCACAGAAAAATACAGTTAAAATACATTTGCAAATGTGTCATAATTTCACAAATATTTCTTTTCTATTTATGAGATTAAACTGTTAATTTAAAGTTTAATACTGTAAAAAAAAAAATTAATAAAATAAAACCTGATAAAATTCCTGACAGTTAACGGTAACAGAAGTATTAGTTCTGTCAGTTGAACCAGACTTGTTAGTTCATTGACAAATATCTTGTGTAATTACAGGAGGTTTCACAACAAAACTGTTGAATAAATGTATTTCTGTGACTGTATAACATGTATAAGCACTGATAAACTGTCCAAATACAGTTTTTATCAGTGGATTGGACAACTGAGTCTCACTGAAAATTATTTATATATATATTTATAGGAAATTGGATTGTTTTAATACATGTAAATATTCTTTATTAAACATTAAAAGTAAAAAAAAAATATGCAAAATCTCATCTAAAGTTAGGGCAAAAAATTGTATTTTAATTATGGAAAATTACCGTATTTTTATGAGATGGTTATTTTCTGTTATTTTACAGGATTTTTTTGGCGCCCCAGCTGCTGGAATATAACCATTTTTTTAATGTTTTTTTTTTGTTTGTTTTTTTTACAGTGTAATTTTTCACAAAGAAATTTTGTGGTCGTCATTATTTCTGGTTTATTGTGTTGTTGTTTTGACTGTAGATCACATTGGTCTGGATGTGGAACCTGAACCAAAAGGATTTGGACAACCTGGACTGTTCAGGTTCAGTTTTGCACTTTCATCCTGCAGGGCCGGAATGGAACCTTTGACCGAGGGGGGCCAGATTTGGCCCCCAGGACGCATGTTGGACACCTGTGACATAGACTGTGTCATAGCTACTTTTGGCCCCGCCCCTAACGTCATCCTGACTCCACCCACCCACTAATGCTTTTCTAACACAGATAAATGTCAGATTTGGCTCCACACAGACTTTACCCCCCCCCCCCCCCCATGCCCAGCTCCCACTCACCTTCTCAATGTCATCTTCATCCACGTCCAGTACCGTCCCATCATGCTCCAGTTTGATCTTGACTTTGCCCTCTGGTAGGGAGCCTGGCTCTGTCTTCACCACGGTGGCTGAATGAAAGAAAGAAGAAAGACAAACATTCACAGAGAACCCTTGATTAAATTCTTTCAGTGTGTGTATCAGTACTTTCTGAACATTTTGAGCACATTTTCAACAATACCGCAATAATAATGATAACCGTGATAATTGTGGTCACAATAACTGTGATATGAAATGTTTATATGGTTCCATCCCTAAATGAAACATGTGTTCTGTGTACCTGTGTCTCGCACCTGTCGCCACAACAAGAGGAAACACAATTTGTTTGATCATTTATGTGGGCACCACACAGCTGTTATCTCAGTGGTTTCCAACCTGTTTTACTCCTGACCCCAGTTTAACGTCACAAATTTCAGGTGACCCCAGACATTCAAAACAGACTTTTTTTGGCTAAAATGAATTTGTTTTGGATCATGTAATAGTTTGCTGTATTATGTTACAAATAAATGTTAATTTTAGACAACATTTAGACTATATAATGTAAATTTTTATTATTCATTCATTTTCTGAACCCGCTTTATCCTCACTAGGGTCACGGGGGTCTCTTGGAGCCTATCCCAGCTACATAGGGGTGAAGGCGGGGTTCACCCTGGACATGTGACCAGTTCATCACAGACTGAACATATAGAGACAAACAGTCACTGTCACATTCACACCTATGGACAATTTAGATTAACCAATTAACCTATCAGTGCATGTGTTTGGATGGTGGGAGGAGCCAGAGTACCAGAGAGAACCCACGCAGACACGGGGAGAACATGCAAACTCCACACAGAAAGATCCCACCCCCATTCGACTGGTGTTGGAATCGAACCCAGGACCTTCTGTCTGTGAGGCACCAGTGCTAACCACTGCACCACCGAGTCGCCCTAAATTTTAATTTGTAAGTTTTAATTTTTTTTTTTTATCAATTACTAGTAATTTCAGCTGATCCCATTTGAATTCCAGACGACCGTACGTGGGGTCCAGACCCTAAGGTTCAAAAACACTGCTTTATCTGCTCCCAATGCCCTTTTTCAGTTGTGTGGTCCAGTCTGTTCTTTCTCAAACTGATCAAATCTTGCACCACAAACATCTGAAACCAGTGTTCAAAGGGTTCAACTGAAATGAGGAGGACAGAGGGTCTGATGTAGAGGTCCACCTGGGGTCTGTACCCACCAGCAGCACCAAAGTTTGCACTGGAATGACGTCGATCCTTTTACAGGGAAACCTTGTCCCTTTAGCACAGGGCTGTGCAATTAATCGAAATTCAATTACGATTTCGATTATTACACGCAACGATTACAAAAATTATGTAATCGAGAAAAAACGATTATTAATTTTGAGTTGTTTTAATTCACGCGCACGCAAGCTACCATGAGCTGCTCTGCCCCGCCCCCCTCTAAGCTACTGCTGCCTGCTAGCCGGCAGGTCCACCCCAAGAGGACAGTTGTACCTAGCGGTCTGGAAAAACAGCAGGAGAATCACAGCAGAAGTGCTTGGTAAACAAAAAAGGCAAGTCCAATTCAATTGTATGGAATCACTTTGGGTTTGATGAAGAAGATGAAGAGCAAAAACACATCACGTGCAAAAAGTGTTTTGTAGTTGTGTCCGCACCGACCGCTAACACAACAAACCTTTTTAACCATCTGAAGTTTAACCACCGCCACCGTTATCATAATCTTATGAAAAACTAAAACACATAAAAACAACTCCGTCTACAACTTCGTCCACAATGCAATCTTCAGTTTCCGAATCTCTTTACGCTGCAACTCCCGTATTAACCTAACCCTAACCCATATAACCCTAACGTGCGTATTCCAGATGGCTGATGTAAACAGAAGACCTGAACTGAAACCTCACGGCACGCCACTGAATTTACTGTTTCATACTATATTGAACATACTTGAATTTATAATTTGCTCTTTACGTGAGCTTTTTTTTTTTATTGCTCCAGTTCTATGGCAAGTCTATAGCAGTTTAATTCCAGTGCATTATTTATTTACAAAAGGAAACATACTTGAATTTACAGTACACTTATTTGCATTCAAAGATTTTTTTGTTTCGTACAAAAGTGAACATACTTTGTTTTAATGGTTAAAAGCTTTATTTATGTTTAAAGAGTATATTTTACATTGTTTTGCAAGAAAAAAATAAACAACTTTAAGCTTAACAAATAATCGTTTTTAGTAATCGTGATTTCAATTATCGCTAAAATAATCGTGATTTTTTTTTGTTTTTTCTAAAATCGAGCAGCCCTACTTTAGCATGTTTTTTTTTTTTTGTTTGGTCTTTTTTTTTTTATCAGTTACTAGAAATTCCAGGCGACCCCACATGTGGTCCTGACCCCAGGGTTGAAGAACACTGTATTATATCCTCCTGAGTATTTTTTCCATATCGCAGGGTTAAAAAAAATCACAATGTCAGTGTTTTTTTCCAATATGGCAGACTTCTTTTTCATCCCACTCACCCAGAGAGAAGCCGTCTTTGTGGACCAGCCAGACCTTCTCTGATCCATACCAGGCCTGTTCAGCAGCGATCTGCTCCTCAGTCTTCACCTGGAGGAAAGACACAGAGGCGTGAGTGGACAGAAGGGACTCAGGTACAGGTGACACTGGGACATGCTGAAGGAGTGGGGGGTGGGGGGGCAGAGGACCATGCAGTGGACCACGGGGGGGTCAGATGGGTTACTACAGTCCGACGAGAACTGACCCATGACCCCGAAGGGAGGGGGAGTGAGACCATGTGTGTGAAAAACCAGAGCAGACACACATGAACGAACCAGGCAGGTGGTGTGGGAACCAAGGATACACTGTAAAAAATCTGGAATTGAACAGGATTTTCACTGTTTATTTGACAGATTTTTCCTGTATTTTTCAGATACAGGAAAATATCAATGAAATGACAAAAATAGACTGTGATTTTACATGTCAAATGTTTCATAACACGAAGAAACTGTAACTGTGAATAACCATAAAATTTCAATTTTTTAAAAGAATTTTTTTTTCTTTTTTCACAGAAAAATACAGTTAAAATACATTTACAAATGTATCGTAATTTCACAAATATTTCTTTTCTATTTATGAGATTAAACTGTTAATTTAAAGTTTAATACTGTAAAAAAAAAACAATAATAAGACCAGATAAAATTACTGACAGTTAACCGTAACAGAAGTATTAGTTCTGTCAGCTGAACCAGACTTGTTTGTTCATTGACAAATATCTTGTGTAATTACAGGAGGTTTCACAACAAAAATGTTGAATAAATGTATTTGTGTGAATGTATAACATGTATAAGCACTGATAAACTGTCCAAATACAGTTTTTATCAGTGGATTGGACAACTGAGTCTCACTGAAATTTATTTATATATATATTTATAGGGAATTGGATTGTTTTAATACATGTAAATATTCTTTATTAAACATTAAAAAGTCAAAAAATATGCAAAATCTCATGTAAAGTTAGAGCAAAAAAACTGTATTTGAATTATGGAAAATTACTGTATTTTTATGAGATGGTTATTTTCTGTTATTTAACAGGAATTTTTTCAGCGCCCCTGCTGCCGGAATAATACTGTTTTTGTTTTTTTGTTTCTTTTCTTTACAGTGTACAGACAATGTGCAAAAACAAAAAAATTTAACAAGAAAATCTGAATTTTTTTTGCACTGAAATTAAGTATCTGAATTTTTTTACTTTGAATTCAACTATGTTCATAAATTTAGAATTACAAAAATTCAGATACAAAAAATTTAGATCACACATCCGTGCTGACCATCTTCCTGCATCGGTGTCACATGACCAACTTAACGTAACTGGATTGGCTGGCTGTCGGTTCGACTTGAGATAGAATCATTGCTTATCTTTGGTGTCCTGGATGTGCGATCTGAATTTTTTGCATCTGAATTTTTTTATTCTAAATTTATGAACGTAGTTGAATTCAGAATATGGAAAATTACTGTATTTTTATAAGCTGGTTATTTTCTGTTATTTTGCAGTATTTTTTCAGTGCCCCTGCTGTTTTTTTTTATTTTTATTTTTTTATTTTTTTTACAGTGTACAAGTGTTTTATGTGTAAAAACCTCACAAACATGAGTACAACAGTAATAGTTACTGATGTTATGTAATTATTTGTTCTGTTTTTCTGTCATTTTATGGCTGACCTGTTCGTTCTATGGACTGTACACATTACCTGATTAGATACGTCATGTAAAACTGGAGTTAACATGAGCTCAGCTTCTTCCTACTCCTTTATGGACATAAAGTATTTCAGTTGGTAACAAGACAACACCGGATGTTTTGAAAATGACAGGAAGTGTACGTCTTACATCATAACGTTAGTACGTACTCTGAAAGAAATCCAATAATGGACTGAAACATGTAAACCAGGGTTTGTCCATTATCGTATATCTGAAGTGCATGCAAACGTGTCGTATGTGATCACAGCAATTATCAGATTATACTCCCAGTTATGGGATTTTCATAGTCAGGGCTCATTGATGGGGAAAGTGATCAAGGCACAATGCACTGCACAAGCAAAAGGATGACAACGAAAACACAGCAGAGGTGTGTGTGTGTGTGTGTGTGTGTGTGTGTGTGTGTATGAGCTGTGGGTGGATCACACACAGGCAGACACCAGTTTAAATCCAGACCTGGGACTGTTTATCTGCAGTATGAGATGCCTGAAGCAGCGCTACAGGGTCCTCCTCCACTGATCCCTGGTGATCGGTCAGCATGAACAGGTCAAAGGTCACAGTTAGACACAAGCAACAGACACAGTGTACGGACACAGACAGAGCAGGAGGTGGGAGCGCTGGGTTTACAGCCCACACACCTGAGACACATGCTGAGCCGCAGTATGTCATGAATTCCCATTCTGTAATAAAAGTTCCAAATGTAATAAGAATGTCACGTCATCTTGTAATAAAACTGCATTATGTAATAAACTGACACATGTTGTAATAAACTACCTCAGTGCATTATGTAGTAAATGTTTTCACATTATGTAGTAAGTTATTACAATTTGAGAAATTTATTACAAAATGCACTTGACACATTTTTATCTTTAAAAAATGTAATAACATGGTTCATTATGTAATAACAATCCAGATTAATATAATTTCAGAGCAATTTAGAAGAAGTTAGTCACAGGAGCTCCAGGTAATGGAATCAGAACTTTAACCACAGTTTAAAGATTAATTTAGCACATGACATTTTCCTGAAAATAAAAATGTGTCCAGTGCATTTTGTAATAAGTTCCTCAAACTGTAATAACTTACTACATAATGTGAAAAAATTTACTACATAATGCATTGAGGTAGTTTATTACAAAATGCGTCAGTTTATTACATCATGCGGCTTTATTACAAAATGACGTGACATTCTTATTACATTTTTGAACTTTTATTACAGAATGGGAATTTCTGACAGAATGCGGCTCAACACACACCATGTGAACACTTAAGCATGTCTGTCACTGTTCTAAACCTATTATTTGTGCACATTCGCTCCATTTGGGTTGAACACTGGGTGATGGATTGGACACAGTTTCAGTCAGACGGATCAAACACTGGCCATGAAAGCACAGCTAATGTTTGAAAGATGCAGCTCGGAGACACAGCAAAGGAAAAAGCAGCGGAAATAGGAGGAGCTGAAAGGCACCGGATGACGGAGATGAGTCAAAATTTGGACAATTTAATCTCTGTGTGTTCAGTCCAAACATAATGTGACTAAAGAGCTGCGTCGGATTAACAGAGATTAAACCATCCAGAAAATAATCAGCACTGTAACACAAGGAACAGGCCTAAACTGGTCAAACACACCGTTAGCCTCATAGCAAAACTGTCTAACTCATACAAAGGTTATTAACGTTAACGAAAATGAACGAAATGACAAACACTAAAATTGAAAGAAACATTTTTCGTCAACTGAAATAAATAAAAACTCTAATTAAAAGAAAAAAAAACTAACTAACTGAAACTGTATTGTGTGTTTACAAAACTAACCAAAACGTATGGAAATTATGGATAAAATTCCCTTCGTTTTCGTCTTTGTCAATATTGATACAGGATAGAACATGTAAAACTTTGGTCTCAGATCAGCGGTGGAACACAGGTCAGGAGGACAACGGTGAAAGAATGGAACGTTTCAGTTTCGTTTTCACATAAATGACGTTGTGTATGGATGGCACCCCCACCTACATAAGCCCCTCCCACCTGCTATAGGGGATTTATCCATCCTACTGTCCATGTGTGTGTGTGTGTGTGTGTGTGTGTGCTCAGTCAGAGCCGCCATAACCCCACCCCCAAATAAAGGGTCCAGGGTCACCTCACTGATTTCTCTGAATAGGACGGAAGATCAAACATATGAAAAAACTGAAACTAATACTAATACTAAACTAAAACTAAACTAAACTAAACTAAACTAAAACTAAACTAAACTAAACCAAACCTAAACTAAACCTAAACTAAACTAAAACTAAAACTAAACCAAACCAAACCAAACCTAAACTAATACTAAAACTAAACTAAACTAAACTAAAACTAAACTAAACTAAACCAAACCTAAACTAATACTAAACTAAACTAAACTAAACCTAAACTAAACTAAACTAAACCAAACCTAAACTAATACTAAAACTAAACTAAACTAAACCTAAACTAAACTAAACCAAACCAAACCTAAACTAATACTAAAACTAAACTAAACTAAACCTAAACTAAACTAAAACTAAAACTAAACCAAACCAAACCAAACCTAAACTAATACTAAAACTAAACTAAACTAAACTAAACTAAACTAAACTAAACTAAAACTAAACCAAACCAAACCAAACCTAAACTAATACTAAAACTAAACTAAACTAAACCTAAACTAAACTAAACCAAACCAAACCTAAACTAATACTAAAACTAAACTAAACCTAAACTAAAACTAAACTAAACTAAACTAAACTAAACTAAACTAAAACTAAACTAAAACTAAACTAAAACTAAACTAAACCTAAACTAAACCAAACCAAACCTAAACTAATACTAAAACTAAACTAAACTAAACTAAACTAAACTAAAACTAAACTAAACCTAAACTAAACCTAAACCTACACTAAACTAAAACTAAACTAAACCTAAACTAAACTAAACCTAAACTAAACCTAAACTAAACTAAACTAAAACTAAACTAAACTAAACCTAAACTAAACTAAAACTAAACTAAACCTAAACTAAACTAAAACTAAACTAAACCTAAACTAAAGTAAAACTAAACCTAAACCTAAACTAAAACTAAACCTAAACCTAAACCTAAACTAAACTAAAACTAAGCATTCAGAAAACACGACACTAATAAAAACTATCAAAACTGCTCTAAAAACGAATAAACACTAAAAGAATTAGAGAAAAAAAAGTCCAAACTAAATAAAACTAAACTATAATGAAAAATCCA
Organism: Sphaeramia orbicularis; assembly: GCF_902148855.1. Lineage (NCBI taxonomy): Eukaryota > Metazoa > Chordata > Actinopteri > Kurtiformes > Apogonidae > Sphaeramia > Sphaeramia orbicularis. The sequence goes on along the minus strand of NC_043969.1, from coordinate 52,956,663 downwards.
CAACTATTAGAACCTTGACTCATACACAAATGGACAAAAGTATGTGGACACGTTGAATTCAGGTGTTTCTTTTCTAACAGCGGTCTGTATCAAGGTTCTAATAGTTTTGGATTTTTCATTATAGTTTAGTTTTATTTGGTTTGGACTTTTTTTTTTCTCTAATTCAGTTTGTTTTAATTCATTTTGTTTTAGTTTAGTTTTAGTTTTTTCATATCTTTTATTTAAATAAATCCCAGACAGGACCACCTAAAAATCCCCTAAAAATCACCAAAACCACCTAAATATCACCAAAAACCAAAAAAACCACCCCAAAACCACCTACAAATCACCAAAACCACCTAAAAATCACCAAAAAATAAAAAAAACCCACCTAAAAATAACCCAGAAACTACCCAAAAACCACCTAAAAATCACCAAAAACCACAAAAATCCAAAAACCACCTAAAAATCACCCAAAAACATCCAATTTCTCTTTTTTTCCTCTCTCTTCTCTTCTTCTCTGTGTCCTTTTCAAATCAATCCCAGACAGGACTCTGCTGCTTTAGTCTCCATGTTTCCAGGTAGAGTGGGGACCAGAAGACGACTGGAAACCACAGTGAACACAAGTGACGGACCCTTAAATATTATATGGTGCCACTACCTAAAATTACTACAGTGAAATAAATCGATTTCATATCAATCTGACATCGACAAAGATAAAAAACAAAGGGAATTTTATCCATAATTTTTATCCGTTTTAGTTAGTTTTGTAAACACACAATACAGTTTCAGTTAGTTATGTTTTTTTTCTTTTAATTATAGTTTTTATTTATTTCACTTAACGAAAATGTTCTAGTTTTTGTCATTTTGTTAGTTTTCATTAACGATAATTACCTTGGTCTGCATCATATTGATTATCAATATTGGTGTCAAATCAGCATGAAAGATAACATGTTACAGCTGCAGACATGATGTGTCCCAATATTTACGTCCATTTAGTTTACAAACATCAGTATTTCCTTAAAGTTTAATGGTCGAGTTTTCTTCCTCAGATGTGATGACAGTAGATGGAAATGATCATTTACAGTCAGAGCAGGAAAAATATTAGAGACATTTAGAGGAAGAACATTGAACATCAGTCATGGAGGAAAAAAGAAAATAAAATTCAGTGTTAGAGGAATCAAAGTTTGGAATAAAAGCTAACAATTTAAACCAAACTAAACAATGTAATGATATCTATCCCATAATATCCAACTCTACTCTTACATTAGTCCTTATAGTTCTGGATCCCAGAGCCTGTTAGAACACAAACACCTGGATTCAACGCAAACACACACTGATGTTCAGATAGTGGAGTAACAACTACGTTTACATGGATTTGTTCATTTTACTGATTATTTTGTCCATTTTTGTTCATTTTGCTGATTATTTTGGTCTTTTTAAACTTGTTTTTTTTTTTTATTATTTTGTCCATTTTTGTTCATTTTGCTGATTATTTTGGTCTTTTTAAACTTGTTTTTTAAATTATTTTGTCCATTTTTGTTCATTTTGCTGATTATTTTGGTCTTTTTAAACTTGTTTTTTTTTTTATTATTTTGTCCATTTTTGTTCATTTTGCTGATTATTTTGGTCTTTTTAAACTTATTTGTTGAATTATTTTGGTCTTTTTTGTTCATTTTGCTGATTATTTTGGTCTTTTTAAACTTGTTTTTTTAAATTATTTTGTCCATTTTTGTTAATTTTGCTGATTATTTTGGTCTTTTTAAACTTATTTTTTTATTATTTTGTCCATTTTTGTTCATTTTGCTGATTATTCTGGTCATTTCTGTTCATTTTGTTGATTGTTTTCTTCATTTTTCAGATGTTTTTTGCTAACCATCTACTTTCATCACATCTGACTGAGGCAGAAAAATCGACCATTAAACTCCAGTCAAATACTGATATTTCTAAACTCTGTGGACATAAATCTGTGGACACATCATGTCTGCAGCTGTCAGATGTCCTGCTCAGGAGGCTCACACACACAAATATCAATATTAATAATCAATAGGATATCTATCCCATAATATCCAACTCTACTCTGACATTAGTCCTTATTGTTTTGGATCCCAGACCTCTGTTAGAACACAAACACCTGGGTTCACCATGTCCACATACTTTTGTCCATCTGTCTGAGTTAGATAATTGTGCTATGAGGATAAAAATAAGTCAAAATTCTGCATAAAGTATGTTTTTTTTGTTTTTTCTTGTCATGCCAGATAATGAAAGCATTCCATTTGTCCTTCCTTCCATCGTTTCCATCTTGTCAAACAGTTCAAAGTGCAGATGTGGACGAGAAGAACCAACACACAGGGTTGTTTTCAACGTGGGATGAGAAAGGGGGAAAAGTTAGAAGGACTGGCGGCCTTACGCTCTGACAAACCACACCAGTACAAACTGCAGTCAGGAGGCCCAGAGGGACGAGGCTGCAGGGCCGGGGTACCTGGAGGGGGGGGGCCTGGGGGGGGGCCACGGGGGCTGGAACAGCAGACGAAACACTGACCGCCGGAGTGAGCTTCAGCCAGACAAAAGAAAACAGCAGCAGCAGAAGCAGAGTGAGTGAAGAGGACGCATGGACAGAAGAGAAGACAGAAAAAAAACACAAGAGCAGCATGAAAGAGTGCACAGGACAGAAGACAGAGGACAGAAGACAGAAGACAAGACAGAGGACAGAAGACAGAGGACAGAAGACAGAGGACAGAAGACAAGACAGAGGACAGAAGACAGAGGACAGAAGACAGAGGACAGAAGACAGAAGACAAGACAGAGGACAGAAGACAGAGGACAGAAGACAGAAGACAAGACAGAGGACAGAAGACAGAGGACAGAAGACAGAGGACAGAAGACAAGACAGAGGACAGAAGACAGAGGACAGAAGACAGAGGACAAAGGACAGAGGACAGAAGACAGGACAGAGGACAGAAGACAGAGGACAGAAGACAGAAGACAGAAGACAGAGGACAGAAGACAAGACAGAGGACAGAAGACAGAGGACAGAAGACAGAGGACAAAGGACAGAGGACAGAAGACAGGACAGAGGACAGAGACAGAGGACAGAAGACAGACAGAGGACAGAGGACAGAGGACAGAAGACAGAGGACAGAAGACAGAAGACAAGACAGAGGACAGAAGACAGAGGACAGAAGACAGAGGACAGAAGACAGAAGACAAGACAGAGGACAGAAGACAGAGGACAGAAGACAGAGGACAGAAGACAGAAGACAAGACAGAGGACAGAAGACAGAGGACAGAAGACAGAGGACAGAAGACAGAAGACAAGACAGAGGACAGAAGACAGAGGACAGAAGACAGAGGACAAAGGACAGAAGACAGAGGACAGAAGACAGAGGACAGAAGACAAGACAGAGGACAGAAGACAGAGGACAGAAGACAGAGGACAAAGGACAGAGGACAGAAGACAGGACAGAGGACAGAAGACAGAGGACAGAAGACAGAGGACAGAAGACAAGACAGAGGACAGAAGACAGAGGACAGAAGACAGAGGACAGAAGACAAGACAGAGGACAGAAGACAGAGGACAGAAGACAGAGGACAAAGGACAGAGGACAGAAGACAGGACAGAGGACAGAAGACAGAGGACAGAAGACAAGACAGAGGACAGAGGACAGAGGACAGAAGACAGAGGACAGAAGACAGAAGACAAGACAGAGGACAGAAGACAGAGGACAGAAGACAAGACAGAGGACAGAAGACAGAGGACAGAAGACAGAGGACAGAAGACAAGACAGAGGACAGAAGACAGAGGACAGAAGACAGAGGACAAAGGACAGAGGACAGAAGACAGGACAGAGGACAGAAGACAGAGGACAGAAGACAAGACAGAGGACAGAGGACAGAGGACAGAAGACAGAAGACAGAAGACAAGACAGAGGACAGAAGACAGAGGACAGAGGACAGAGGACAGGACAGAGGACAGAAGACAGGACAGAGGACAGAAGACAAAGGACAGAGGACAGAAGACAGAGGACACAGGACAGAGGACAGAAGACAGAGGACAGAAGACAGAAGACAAGACAGAGGACAGAAGACAGAGGACAGAAGACAGAGGACAGAAGACAAGACAGAGGACAGAGGACAGAAGACAGAGGACAGAAGACAGAGGACAGAGGACAGAAGACAGAGGACAGAAGACAAGACAGAGGACAGAAGACAGAGGACAGAAGACAGAGGACAAAGGACAGAAGACAGAAGACAAGACAGAGGACAGAAGACAGAGGACAGAAGACAGAAGACAGAGGACAGAAGACAGAGGACACAGGACAGAGGACAGAAGACACAGGACAGAAGACAAGACAGAGGACAGAAGACAGAGGACAGAGGACAGAAGACAGGACAGAGGACAGAAGACAGAGGACAGAAGACAAGACAGAGGACAGAGGACAGAAGACAGAGGACAGAAGACAGAGGACAAAGGACAGAGGACAGAAGACAGAAGACAGAGGACAGAAGACAAGACAGAGGACAGAAGACAGAGGACAGAGGACAGAGGACAGGACAGAGGACAGAAGACAGAGGACAGAAGACAGGACAGAGGACAGAAGACAGAGGACAGAAGACAAGACAGAGGACAGAAGACAGAGGACAGAAGACAGAGGACAGAGGACAGAAGACAGAGGACAGAAGACAGGACAGAGGACAGAAGACAGAGGACAGAAGACAAGACAGAGGACAGAGGACAGAAGACAGAGGACAGAAGACAGAGGACAGAGGACAGAAGACAGAGGACAGAAGACAGGACAGAGGACAGAAGACAGAGGACAGAAGACAGAAGACAGAGGACAGAAGACAGAGGACACAGGACAGAGGACAGAAGACACAGGACAGAAGACAGAAGACAAGACAGAGGACAGAAGACAGAGGACAGAGGACAGAAGACAGGACAGAGGACAGAAGACAGAGGACAGAAGACAAGACAGAGGACAGAGGACAGAAGACAGAGGACAGAAGACAGAGGACAAGGACAGAGGACAGAAGACAGAAGACAGAGGACAGAAGACAAGACAGAGGACAGAAGACAGAGGACAGAGGACAGGACAGAGGACAGAAGACAGGACAGAGGACAGAAGACAAAGGACAGAGGACAGAAGACAGAGGACACAGGACAGAAGACACAGGACAGAAGACAGAAGACAAGACAGAGGACAGAAGACAGAGGACAAAGGACAGAGGACAGAAGACAGGACAGAGGACAGAAGACAGAGGACAGAAGACAGGACAGAGGACAGAAGACAGAAGACAAGACAGAGGACAGAGGACAGAAGACAGAGGACAGAAGACAGAGGACAAAGGACAGAGGACAGAAGACAGAGGACAGAGGACAGAAGACAGAGGACAGAAGACAGAGGACAAAGGACAGAGGACAGAAGACAGAGGACAGAAGACAGAGGACAGGACAGAGGACAGAAGACAAGACAGAGGACAGAAGACAGAGGACAAAGGACAGAGGACAGAAGACAGGACAGAGGACAGAGGACAGAAGACAGAAGACAGGACAGAGGACAGAAGACAGAGGACAGGACAGAGGACAGAAGACAGAGGACAAAGGACAGAGGACAGAAGACAAGACAGAGGACAGAGGACAGAAGACAGAAGACAGGACAGAGGACAGAAGACAGAGGACAGGACAGAGGACAGAAGACAGAGGACACAGGACAGAAGACAGAGGACAGAAGACAGAGGACAGGCATGGACACATGGAACAAGCAAAGGATTCACTGACTGGAACGGCTGGAGTGTAGGGATGGAACATAGCAACATTTCATATCAGGGTTACTGGGACCAAAATTATCACGGTCATCATTATTATCGCGGTTATTGGGACCAAAATTATCACGGTCATCATTATTATCGCGGTTATTGGGACCAAAATTATCATGGTTATCATTATTATCACGGTTATTGGGACCAAAATTATCACGGTTATCATTATTATTATTATTGAAATTGTGCTCAAAATGTTCAAAAAGTACTAATACACACACTGAAAGAATTTAACCAAGTTGTATTTGGAAAAAAAAACAACAAAACAAATAAAATAACTGGCACAATGTACCTTCTGTTGCAGAAACATTCAAATCTTCAGAAAGTACATTGTGCCTATTTTGTTTTTTTTTTTATTTTGAAAATACAACTTGGTTAAATTATTTCAGTGTATCAGTACTTTTTGAACATTTTGAGCACAATTTCAACAATACTGTGATAATAATGATTACCGTGATAATTTTAGTCACAATAACCCTGATATGAAATTTTCTTATCATTACATCCCTACAGATATGTAATAATTGATTTAATTGTACTTCCCCCGTGCTTGTAAACTATTTAAGGTTTGACTGATGCCCTCTTAAAGCTTTCTTGTCACTCATCTTTTATTGGTGCCAGTCAGTATGAGGCTTTTCATATTCAGGTTATTTTGTTGGTATGTACTGCTCTACTGCTGTTTTCCACATATGATTCAAAACATAAAAAGCAAAATATGAAATATGTGACGTACAGAGGTTCAAAAAGCACAAATGTGTAGAACTAAGGGTGCTAGAGTGGCAAAATGTTCTATATGAAATAGGGATGTAACCATATGAAAATTTCATGTCACAGTTATTGTGACCAAAATTATCACGGTCATCATTATTATTATCATGGTATTATTGAAATTGTGCTCAAAATGTTCAAAAAGTACTAATACACACACTGAAACTATTTAACCAAGTTGTATTTTGAAAAAAACAACAACAAACAAACGAAATAAATAACAGTCCCACTGTCCCTTCTGTGTCAGAACCATTCACATATTAACCCTTAGTGGTCTGAGTCTGTTCTGTCTGTTTTTCAGTCCTTTTGATTTGGCCTTTATATACTATAGAAACAAATGTTTACTATACCCATGTTTGGATCTGTTTTTTCAGCACAACTTCATCTAGATCATCTGTCTATTATTTTTTCACTTTAACCTACTATAAAAACACAAAAGGACAGAAAACACACAAAAATATATAAAATCCAATTTGAAAAATGTATATAATTTATTGCATAAATAACACACAGATGTTTAACGAACCTTTTCACAGACTTTAAAATTGAATATTGGTTCCAAATATTAGGTATAGAAAATCAAAATTGTAATAAATTCAAACTCTACTCAAATATTTGACATTAAAGCAGATCTTCACATAGGGTTTTTTCCCCTAAAAGTGCGATAATCAAACACAGTTATCATGAGAATTAGAATTTAAATGGTAATACTAACCGTCTGCGATTTTACCACCGTTTATCGGTATACCGGTAATGGTTACATCCCTAATTCAAATACATGTTTCGATGACTTACTGCTGGGCAGCATTTTTTACTTTAACGTGTGTATGATGCGTCCTACTGTAACTGATCTATTATTACAGATATGTTTTGTGTCTAATTACTGAACATTCCTTTCTATGTTTTAATCAAACACTTCCTTAGCGGAACTCTGAGGCAGATTTTCGTGGGTTGACTGTGTTCCAAATTCAAGTTGATCTCGTGAACAATAAAAAACTCACACTTTCTGAACTCGCTCAATTAAAAACTCCCTGGAGTTTTGCTGCTGCATCGCACTCTGAGATAATGACTAACACACATGGGAGGTATGTAGAAAAAGACTGTTTTATATTTATTATCAAAATGAAACGCCTGCTCTAAGTTCTGCTGTGGTGCTAGAAATATCTAGTATTGAATTCTCAGTCTGGAGTAATTACCCTGTCCTGCTTTACCATCCTCAGTGTAGCAGCGCAGTCTTTAATTGGCAGGAGAAAAAGAAAAAGAGGAAAGTCTCCAGAGTCAGGACGACATGTGCCAAAAAAACAGCTTTAGCTACAAGAAACAGCGCTTTGAGCCAGGGGGCTGCAGTACGAGCACGTTTATGATACAGAAGAGTCCGTTTTAACACTGCTGCAGTTACAGCGCCTTCCCTCTGCTAAAGACGTGTCCTACCCCCCCCCCCCCCCCCCCACAGACAGACTTCAGTAAAGGCTCAGACTATTTACAGGAGCATTGAAGATCCTCATCAGCCGTCTCTGAGCCTCCTCTGTGGGACTGAGCGGCGCCTCCTACAGGGCAAAAGCAGCAACACAACAACACTGAGCCCACTGAGCATACAGCCACGCCCACTGAGCATACAGCCACGCCCACTGCGCATACAGCCACACCCACTGAGCATACAGCCACACCCACTGAGTTTACAGCCACGCCCACTGAGAATACAGCCACACCCACTGAGCATACAGCCACGCCCACTGAGCGTACAGCCTACAGCCACACCCACTGAGTTTACAGCCACGCCCACTGAGTTTACAGCCTACAGCCACACCCACTGAGTTTACAGCCACGCCCACTGAGTTTACAGCCACGCCCACTGAGCATACAGCCACACCCACTGAGTTTACAGCCACGCCCACTGATCATACAGCCACACCCACTGAGCATACAGCCACGCCCACTGAGAATACAGCCACGCCCACGGAGCACACAGCCACACCCACTGAGCATTCAGCCACGCCCACTGAGTTTACAGCCACGCCCACTGAGAATACAGCCACACCCACTGAGCATACAGCCACGCCCACTGAGCATACAGCCACACCCACAGAGTTTACAGCCACGCCCACTGATCATACAGCCACATCCACTGAGTTTACAGCAACACCCACATACAGCCACACCCACTGAGTTTACAGCCACACCCACTGAGCATACAGCCACGCCCACTAAGCATACAGCCACGCCCACAGTGCAGCACACAATTAGTACAGACATCAGCATAAGCACTAGGGCTGTGTATCGGCAAGAATCTGGCAATGCGCTACAAATCACAATACTAGGATCATGATACGATATATCATGATACTGTTAAAAGGCAATTTTTTGTTTGTTTCTTTTTTTTTTAAATGATTATTTCCTTGAAGAATTGAATTCCACCAGAAATCTACACAAATACTAAACACATTTGTATTTGATCCCATCAGGATCTAATGTTCTATCAGCAAATGTTCAAACTGTGTTCAAACTGAAATTCTGTTTTCCAGACATTCCAGTTTCAGATCCTGTTCAAATGTTCAGATTCTATTAGTTCACAACTAACATCAGAACAGGATTGGAGTTCAATCCCAATAAAGGAATGAACATTATTTAATAAAACAGTGTTAAGCAATAATAAATGAAATATGAACAAAAAAAGAAAAACAAAACTGAACTGCCACAATGTCTGCATTTAAATAAATACCTAAAAATACTGATATAGTACATTTTAATATCAATACAGTATTGTGAGATGAAATATCGCGATATATTGGAGAATAGGGCTGTAAGAAAATATCGGTTCTGCAACATATATTTCATTTCACATTACTGTATCGATATTAAAAAGTACTGTATTGATAATTTTAAGTATTTATTCAAATGCAGATATTGTGAAGGTTCATTTTTTTTTTTTTTTTTAATTATTATTTAACGCCCTCATATGAAACAATTCTAGTTCATTTGTTGAGATTGCACAAAAATAATGTTATGATGTTAGTTATGAACTAATAGAATACGAACAAAACAGAATTTCAGTTTGAACACAGTTTGAACATTTTGTGATCGAACATTAGATCCTGTTGGGATCAAAGAAAAATGCGTTCAGTATTTGTGCAGATTTATGCTGTAATTCAATTCTTCAAGGAAATAATCATTTAAAAAAAAGAAACAAACAAAAAATTGCCTTTTAACAGTATCGTGATATATCGTTATATATCGTATCGTGATGCTAGTATTGTGATTTGTATCGTATCGCCAGATTCTTGCCGATACACAGGCCTATGGAGAACTGATATTTTCTTCCATCCCTAATAAGCAGGTTTACATAAGTGAGCAAACTCAGAACACAAGCCCAGGGTTAGGTGAGGTTTATCCGCTCAAATCCAACTGTCTTTTCTGCAGCAGACTCAAACCGCACACATGATATTCTATTAACAACAGCCACCGACGTTCTGTTGTTCGAACACACAAACAGTGTTTTGGGTTCTTTTCAAACCTCATTTTGGATCATGTTAGTATACAGCGCCTGTGGGTTTTTCACACAGCATGCAAGGGAAGAAAATCTAAGGATCCCACACATAAAAACACAATTATCTGGTCGGGGAGACGAGTATCTGTAAGAGAACAGATTGTGGTAGTGCACCGGTCAGAAGCAGCTTGTGTTAGGAAGTAAACAAAGTCCCACTGAGGCCTGCAGTTCCACAAACTCAGCAAGAGTCCAAGAAAAGAAGGCTTTTGTCACCGTGTCTGCGTCGCTAAAGTCACTGGAGGATTGTGCCATCTCTGCGCCTTTACTTTGAATTACTGTCCCAGAATGCTGCACTGCAGTAATTGGCTCAACATGAGGCTCCAGTTGGTTCTGAGCATCTCCGGGCCATGGAATCCTTCGTTTGAAGCATTCATCTGCTGGGACGCTGCCTTTGTAAGCACGGCTTCATTCTGCGATTTCTGACAAAACTGTCCCTATTTGTGCCAGACTGAGTTGTAAGGAGTTGTAAAGTGAGTTGTTAAAGTTAGAAAACCACAAAAACCAATGCATAAAAAAAACAAAACAGGCCCCTGACTTGACAGCTTGTTGGGAGAATGACTGAGTAGAAGAAGTAATTAAAGATCTGAAACTAAAACATGACCAGAATGGGAAATGGTGGTTACGAAACACATGGATTTATTTACTTGCTTTAAGTCGGGGCTGTCAAACATGCGTCCCGGGGCCAAATGCAGCCCGCCAAAGGTTCCAGTCCGACCCCTGGGATGAATTTACAAAGAGCAAAAATTCCACAGTCAAGGCTGTGGAATTCATTTTAGTTCCGGTTCCACATACAGACCAATAATAGTATAATAATCTACAAAAAATAATAACTCCATATTTTCTTCTTGGTTTGACGTGGAAAAAAATATTACATTATACCTATAAATAATGACAACTTCAAACTTTTTCATTTTGTTTTAGTGCAAAAAATTACATTAAATTATGAAAATACTTACATTTATAAACTATCTTGTAACAATAAAATGTGAATAACCTAGAACAGAATTAAGCAAAAAAAAAAAAGAATTTAGCTTTAATTAAGGAGAAAATGCTGAATTAAGCAAAAAAAAAAAAATCTTCAATTAAGTAAAAAAAAATCTTCAATTAAGCAAAAAAAAATCTTCAATTAAGCAAAAAAAATCTTGAATTAACAACTTCAAATTTTTGTCTTTGTTTTAGTGCAAAAAACCCCATTAAATTATGAAAATATTTACATTTACAAACTATCCTGCAATAATAAAATATGAATAACCTGAAGAAATATGAACCTGAAATGTCTAAAGAAACTTAAGCCCAGTCTGAACTCTTTTCTTCCTGTTCCTCAGTGTTTAGTGTCTTTGTAGATCTGATCCAGAATGCACATGGACTAATGAGAAGTGGAGGCAGAAGACTGAGAAAACTGCACTTATTTTTCTTAAGAAATTTCATTTTTTTCAGGTGATGTTAACAATATTAGTTTATCATTTATACGTGTGCATCACAACGTACAGATCACAGTTTATCTACAAATACACAAAACATTTACTAACAGGGAGAATATTTTTAAAAAATTCCACGTACGTCTGTTAGGACTTTTCAGGTTATTCACATTTTTTGTAAAAGGCTAGTCTGTAAATGTAAACATTTTGGTGACATGTAAGTTTTTTGTTTTTTTTTTTACACTAAAACAAAGAGAAAAATGAGCAGTTTTCATTATTTATAGGTTACTAGGAGCATTGTATGATAGCGCCGTCCCATGGTGCAACAGCAGCATTGTACTCGTACGTCCTCCTGTGCTCCAACATCGATCACACATCGATGGGACATGGGGGCGGGGCCAAAACGTGCATTATATAGTAGGATTATGATAGTATTTTACTGGTTCTGGTCCACTTTAGAATGAATTGACCTCAAATGATTGTCACGTCTTTGATTGTTAATATCTTCAGTGTAATTTTTGCATTTCACTAATTCATCCCACGGGCCACAGTGAAATCTGTGGTGGGTCAGATTTGGCCCCCGGGCCGCATGTTTGACACCTGTGCTCTATAATATCAGTTACATGTACAAATATTGGTCTCGGATGGTGATACTTTTTCTGAAAGTGTAGTGCATACCAATTTGCAACACGTTAAATCAGTGTTTTTCAACCTTGGGGTCGTGACCCCATGTGGGGTCGCCTGGAATTTAAATGGGGTCGCCTAAAATTTATAGTAGTTGATTTTTAAAAAATACTACTAATAAAATATATTTTTTGATGATTCAATATATATTTCATGATAATTGAAAAAACACACACTTATCCTAATAAAAATCCAGTGCAAATAAGATGCAGGATATAATATCTGAGAGGGCATATCTTGGCCTGATCATGTAACTGCGTGCATTACTACGCTTCAACACAGTAGCAGTCAGAAAACCAGACCGAACAGAGATTTGGCCCGTCTAAGATATCGCCAAGAGAAACTGAGAAGCAGACACCACAAAGGTGCATTATATACATTATATAGCCTAAATGTCGCCTAAAAGTAACATTTATGTGCAGCATAGTATAGCAAATTATTACATGATCAAAAACAAATTAATTTTAGCAAAAAAAAAAGTCTCAGTTTCAAACGTCTGGGGTCACCAGAAATTTGCAATGTTAAAATTGGGTCATGAACCAAAAAAGGTTGGGAACCACCGCATTAAATCCTCGTCTAAAACGCTTGGTTACTTTGATCCAAACTATTGAAAAGGTCAACAGAGACACTGCGCCCAAAACAACTGATAATCCACTGAACTGACATCAAACTTTAGCACTTCCACAAACAGTCGCACTATCTTTTCCCTTCTCATCTTGATAGGTTAAAAATTAGCTTAAATTGTCCATTTAAAATCATGCCGTGTCAAGGTTACGAAGAAGTGAATCCAAAAGCAATTTCAAACATGCATTTCAACGTGTCATGCGCCGTCCACACCAGCTTCTCAAACGTAGCTGTGACATGCTAAGTGTGGACGTAGTACCTCCAGTTTGTCGACAGGTGCTTGGTGGGTGGGGATACTTCCTGGAGCGAGAGACAGCGGACCAGGTTTTGTCGACGGCGGTCTCACAGGAGTTGCAACAGGAGAGGGTTTGTCAGGTTTAGAGACAGAGAGGGAAAGCGGCTGAGGGGAGGAGGCTGGTGTTTTCTGGGGTGTTGCGGTTGTGGGGGGTGGTTTTGAAGGTATGGGTTTTATGGTAGGAGCCAGTTTGTTGGCTGCAGGTACAAATCCAGGAGGTGGACCCAAGGTTGAGGGCTTGGGAGCCGGGATAAAGCCGACAACTGTTGGTAGAGATGTAGCTCTGGAATGAGAGGACTTGGAAGGAGCTGAAGTTGAAGTCGAAGATGAGTTTTCAGAAGCCATCTTGGTGGACTCGGCCACAGGAGATTTGACCCTTTGTGGAACTGGACCATTAGTTGCAGGTTTTGGATTGGCCTCCTGTGGTTTTGGAGTAGTTTTATCTTCTTTTTTCTCCTCGTTTGTCTCGTGTACCTCAACTTTTTCCTCTTTCTTCTCAAGATTCTTTCCCAACTCTGCCTTTTCTGGACGATCGTCTTTCCGTATTCGTAACCTGGGTTCTCTTGTCCTGCCTCTCGCCATGAAGCTTGTCAGACCTCTTGAAATGTCATCTTTCTCCTCTGTTTTGACAGAATCGTGTTTGAATGAGAATGCTGGAATCACTGGGGCTTTAGAAACTGCTGCTGGCGCTGCTTTAGTGGCTTCTGGACCAGGCCTGGCTGCTTCTGGACCAGGCCTGGCTGCTTCTGGACCAGGCCTGGCTGCTGCTGGAGCTTTATCGGTAGCGTCCTCCTCTTCTGTGGGTAAGACCTTCCTGACAACACGACGAACCACCTTCACTACTTTCTTCCTGGTAATGCCATGGTCTTCGGTAGCGTCCCTCGGGCCAGTTCCATTTGCGGTACCGTTGATTACGCCGTTTTGTTCTCTGCTGTTGTGCACAATAGGCTCTGGGCTCATGGGAGCCTGAGGTGGTTCAGGACTCCTGAATCTCTCGGCCATTTTTGACGAGGGCTCAGGACTTCTGAAGCGTTCTGGTACTTTAACTGGTGCCCTGCCTTTGGGTGGGGAGGGACTTCTGACCTGGGCTGCCGACTCTGCGGGGGCATCCGGTGGGGGGCTTTTGGCTCTGAACAACCCTCTGCCGGGATCTAGAGCTGGAACTGACTTGGCCCGGTTGGACAGTCCCTCATTCTCGGACTATTCCCAAACATGAAAGACAGGATGCAGTATGAGCAGTGAGCATCATGTCTTCATCCTTCACATGTTCCTTTTTCTTTCAATTGAACACTTGTTTTCTTACGTTACTTACACTAACCTTAGCCCAGACAGACCGTTTCATGACAACTAATGCCGTGTTTCCACGATGTGGAACCGGCTCGGCTCGACTTGATTCGGGTACCAGGTCCTATTCCTGTAGACCGTTTCTGTTACAGGATACTACCAACTTTACAGTACCTGGTCGTCATAGTGATGCGATGCGTTACTTCTGTGTCATAGCTCAGAGAGCTGCTGATAAACTCGCTTGTTGCGTGTTGTCTCATCAAGCCCATGCTGAATTTTTACATCTGAACCTCCTTGACAAACCATGGTGTAGTTTTGTGGGCTGTCATCATGTGGATTCACCTACTGACAGATTTACTGTCAACTTCCGCATCTGTTTTTTGTAAAAGGGCGGGTCACAGACACAACTCTCTGACCAATCAGTGGTCTGCAGTGTTTACACAGTGTCACCTTTTAGTATCTGGTCCCCAGTCCTGGAACCTCGGCGGAGGTGATACCAAAAAACTAGTACCGGGTACCAGATTCCAGGTCCTTTTTTGTAATGGAAACGCAAAAAGGCCGAGTCAAGTCGAGTCGAGCCGATACCATGTAGAGGAAACGCAGCATAAGAGAAGATCCTGCCAACATTTAAGACATCTAAGACTCTCACATAACAAATAAGTATAAACAGATCTGGTACTGTCATGGGTGCAAAGACCATCTGTGCCAGATGCTGACAACATGGCTCACTGGTTCCTTAAAGAACCCTGAAATCCCACAGCAGGTGTCTGTGAGTGAGTAGGAATTCAATGTTCAGGAAAATAAAATGGTACCAAATGCCAAGCTGTTGTTTTCCACAAAGTAGAAAGTCTGCTCCTAGAAATTATTTCAATTCTCACATTTCTTTGGCCACAAATATAATAAATAAAGATACATCAATCCAATACACTGTAGACCATATGGCAGTTCTGTTTTCTTTCATAGTCATTTCAGATTTGATGTCCTCCACAAGTTCAGGTTCTTCTTTTCATCTTTTTCTCTTATATATGATTTATTTTTGTTTATTTCGATGTGAAATTCATTCATGAAGTTATATTTATACTTAGTTTTCTTGATACTGATAACTCTTCTGTTGATATCATGGAATTATCGTTGTCCTCTTACTGCAAAAAATGGAATTATTAGGGCTGGGTAAAAAAAATCGATTTGATCAATTTTGGATCGATTTCTTTTTAATTTTGCATAATCGATTAATGGTGGATGAGATCAATTTTTCAGAGCAGGACCACAAGTAAATGATGCAGAAACCACCGACGCAGAAGCGCGGCCGGCTCCGTCTCACGAGCTCCTCGTGGAGACTTGGTCTTGGCCATGCTCGCGACGGTTCTAGCGCAGGAGGAACTCGGAGGAAGAGTGGGGAAAAGCCCTCAGAGGGAGGAAGGGTGGGGAAAAGCCCTCACTGGGAGGAAGGGTGGGGAGAACCCCTCAGTGGGAGGTCCTCCTGGCCTCAAACTCAAATCCGCGGTGTGGAGGAACTGTCCGGCGGAGGCGGGTCACGGAAGCCAGTTGTTCTACAACTATTAACTTTGATCACTTGTGGCTGAGGGCAGAATTAGAAAAATAGTAAAACGGAAATCACGAAGCCCCACCCACCCTCCCCCTCCAGTGAGTTTGTTGTATCAAGGGCCCAACATGAGTCTGTTTCAGGGGCCAAACTGGTGTCAGTGCCCCAGGGTGACAGTAATGAGCCTTAAGACTGGAAGCAGCAGGAATAAAACAGAATAAAAGATGAAGAAGAAGAAGTCTGATCTGATCCACTGGAGAAACATGGACATGTTTGTGTCTGTTCATTACTTCAGAGCAGATTCATCTGTTTACTGATGAAATGTAAGATTTATTTCCTTTCTAATATCAGTATTAATTCTGTGTTGCATGGCTGCAGTAGTCAGATAATCAAGTTACAACTCAAAATTGTACTTTGGTATCACTAAATGAATCTGAATCAATCAATTAATACTGAATTGAATCGAATCGCAGTTAATCGATTCAGAACCTTATGCATCAAAATCAAATCGCTTAAGGAAATTGGCCATGATACCCAGCCCTAGGAATTATTATGGAAAAAGTTTACGTTGTGATGCTAATTATTTTCTAGTGTGTAGCTGCAAATGACCTACTTTTCGTCAGGATAGTGACACAGACACTGTTATTACTGGTCCCATCAGGACCAGTTCAGTAGACTTGCGTCAGTATCAGAGCTGACACTGGTCTAGTGTGTTGGATTGGTGCATGTGTACGTTTACAGAAAACACTTCAACCGGCAGACTGATGCGGCCAGAATTCACTTACGCTCGTGCTGCCTGGCTTATTCTCGTCTTTGATCTGAAGGAGTTGATATAAGAGAGAAACAAGATCAAAACCTTGAAACCGTACAGTTCATCAATCACACACCGTGCAAACTCCAAACCATGCATCATCAATCACTGGTGCGAACTTGGACCTGAAAACAAACTGTTTAGCTCCAGTACAAATATACTCACTCCTGCTTCTCAGAAACTACAAATGGATGCATTCACTGTTCCAGAAGTGCCCAGGAAATGGGATCAATGAGCACAAACTCACTGCAGATGTTGAACTGACACTAGGGATGGGAACTGATACGAATTTAGTGATTCCAGTTCCATTATTAAAGCTGTGGGAGACTTTCATGACCAGTTTTTCCTCAGATCTGTCCATCCTCAGTCATATCCTCAGTTTCATTCGTCTGTTGGTCTGTCTGTCATTCCTCAGCTGAATCTCTTCCTCATGCTGAACAGTTTCTTAGTTCCATCCACCACAAACAAACCATGTGTTCACAAACAGAGTCAGGAGGAACTGGGCATCTGAGGAATTTTGTCATGACATGCATTGTGGAAAACAGAGGTTCGAGCAGCAATCTGACAGCAGCAGCTGGAACAGACACGAGGCGGAAACGGCAGGAGCTCTCTTCCCTCTATGCATATTCCTCCGGCTGTTTCGGCGTTTCAGACGTTTCCGTGTGTTTGTTTCATCCATATAATATCATATGATTGCGCTGCTGCTGCCGGCGCTGCAATTCCGAAGATGCCCAGTTCCCTCCCAACTCTGTTTGAAAACACATGGTTTGTTTGTGGTGGATGGAACTGAGAAACTGTTCAGCATGAGGAAGAGACTCAGCTGAGGAATGACAGACCAACAGACGAATGAAACTGAGGATATGACTGAGGACGGACAGATCTGAGGAAAAACTGATCACCAAAGTCTCCAGCACCTTTAACATCACTTTTCAATTTCATTCCCTTGATTCTCTTATTGATTCTCATTGGATTAGGGAACAAAATACAGGGTGTCCCCAAAAAATATATACACACTTTAAATAATTGTAAAGTAGGTGTTCAGTAAAATGCCTTTAATTTTCCAAATGTGATAGAATTTCCAAACATTTTCTTGTTCTGTCTGTTCCTCCTGTTCTCAAACTGACGTCCGTTCTGGTCCAGACTCTGCACACAACCACAACCACTGGAATCGCACACATCACCGAACAATTTCCTTGGTATTTGCGTTCGTTCACATTCAGTGTCTGCTCTCAGTTCAGCGCCTGTTGCAGGTCTCACAGCGTAGACTTTGTCTTTTAGGCATCCACATAAAAACAGTCCAGTGGTGTTTGGTCTGGTGAACGCTGAGGGGGTTCAACCAAACCCCTCTGTCCAGTCCACCTGTCTGTCCAGTTCACCAGACCTCACAGCACTAGACTGTTTGTTATGTGGCTTAGAGGCTTCTCAACGGAAATACAGAACTGACCTAATGACACGATGACGTCGCAGAACTGATCAGATCGTCACAGACTAATGATTCCAAGGAACTGAGCTCTACAACGTTCCCATCCCTAACTAACACAATGCTTCCACAGGAGAGTGAACACCATCCAATTATTAGTGCGATGCATGCGAAGGCCACACGTGTTAATAATCCACAGCGCAGACCAGACTGTGGAAGTGTAAAAACACCAGGCAGGCTCAGAGTGCGCCATGAAATGTCCAAAGGAAACTTCCCTTTTGCTCCCAGAAGGAAAAGCGGGATGAGAATGCCATGTTGGCGGATCTGCTGTCATGGGCTGAGATGGATGAGATGAAAACAGGAGGAGGAGGAGGAGGGGGAGGAGGAGGAGGAGGAGGGGGAGGAAGAAGAGAATGGTGAGAACACAGAGACAGATGAACAGAAAATGAGGATCAGTGATTTTCGGGGTAAATCTGAACCTCATGTTGATGACAAAAGCAATGGAGCCGATATCAGAGCCATTAGAATGGATCACAGGTGTCAAACATGTGGCCCAGGGGCCAAAACTGGCCCGCCGAAGGGTCCAATCCAGCCCGTGGGATGAATGTGTGAAATGTAAAAATTATACTGACTACATTAATGATCAATGATGTAAAAGTCATTTTAGGTCAATTCTACCTAAAGTGGGTCAGACCAGTAAAATACTATCATAATTACCTATAAATAATGAAAAAACACACATTTTCCTCTTTGTTTTAGTGTAAAAAAAACTCAAATACATAAAAATGTTTCCATTTAGACTAGCCATTTCACAAAAAATGTGAACAACCAGAACAAATATGAACCACCTGAAATGTCTGAAGAGAAGTCTGTGGAATTTTAATAATATTCTGCCTGTTCTTAAATGTTTGGTGTGTTTGTGGATCCACTGTGATCTGTACATTATAATGAACATGTGGAAATGATAAACTGAGGCAGAATAGTGTTAAAATTGCACTGATTTGTCTGTAGAATTTTCAGGTTGTTCATATTTGTTCATGTTATGTTCCAGTACAGTTCGTAGATGTAAACATTTTCATTACAGAATTTGACTTTTTTTTTTTTTTTCACTCAAAAACAGATAATACTTTGGAGTTTACATTATTTTTCAGTTTTTATCCTATTATTGATATTAATTTATTGGTTCACCCCACTTTACATCATATTAGGCTGAATGTGGAACTGAACAAACATGAGTTTGACACCCCTGGAATGGAGAAGATTAGAGCAAGATTAGAAAAGTGAGGACTAAATGTATTTTACATTCACTAAATCCAGTGAAATAATCTCAAAAATAAGGGGCAAATTAAAAAAAAAAAAAAAAAAAAAACACTGAAATAAATCAAGGTGTTTCAATCTTGACCCTGGCATCTTAAAAAAAAAAAAAAAAAAAAAAAAAAAAAAAAAAAGAGTCAAGTGCCAATTACATCCCAGTCTCTAAATCACCATTAAGATCATTCTTAGGCACAGGTGTCAAACATGCGGCCTGGGGGCCAAAACTGACCCACCAAAGGTTCCAATCTGGCTCTGCACAATGAATTTGCAAAGTGCAAAATGCAAAAATTACCCCGAAGATATTAACAGTCAAGGGCCTCAAACTGGAAAATAAGAGTAAAACTTAGAAAAGCACTCAGAGAGCACAGACCTCCACCAAGGCAGACACCCCCCCCCCACCCCCAAAATTTAATCATTTCTTCCTTTGCGCCAGTATCAACATTTCCTGAAAATTTCATGAAAATTCATCCATAACTTTTTGAGTTATCTTGCTGACAAACAAACAAACTAACAAACAAACAAAAGTCAACAGAGCAAAATAGAAGAGAAATGGAGCAGAACCATAGTTCGTACAAAGGTGAATCTGGTCCCAGTCATGTGTCTGTCCAATTAGATTCAATTCACATCAATATTAGTTGAGTTCTCATTTTAAATGTGTGGGAAATGGGATTTTCAGTGTTCAGTGTAAATGTCCACAGAGTCCACATTCCACAGTGGATGTGGACAATTTAGTTCCAGATACAACAGATTGTTCTAAGCTACAGGTGGATCCAACTGGAGGAGAATCGGAGTCGTTTGGAATTTTGGATGAATTTTGGAAAATGTCTCAGTGATGACAGATGGAAAACTGTAGATGTTGTGACCTTGCTGTGACGTTGAACTTTGTCCTACTGGGACCAAAATGGACTGGGTTGGTCCCAGGGCCTAGGCCTATCTGTGGGGAAGATCTGGGAAAGATGGGTGGAAGAGTTTTACACTAAAGATGAACAAACAAACAAACAAACACACAAACACACAAACAAACAAAGCAAAGTGATCACAACACCTCCTGGCGGAGGGAATAACCTAGAAATAATGACTCCAAATTTTCTTCTTGGTTTAATGTGAGAAAAATAATGACATTATGCCTATAAATAATGGCAAAAACCATTTTTTTCTCTTTGATTTATTGCAAAGAACATTAAATTCTGATCTCCTTTAACAATAAAACGTCAATACCCTAAACAAATATGAACAACCAAAATGTCTACAGAAAAGTGCAATTTTAACATTATTCTGTCTGTTTTGTGCCTCAGTAGATCTGATCCATAATGCATAAGTTGATGCATAATATTAATAAAATTGTACTTATTTTTCTTCCAAAATTACAGTTTTTTCAGGTTATTCACATCTTTTTTGTTTTGGATAGTATGTAAAATGAAAATAGTTAAATCATTTAATGTTATTTTTTGCACTAAAAATTTAGGGTTGTCATTATTTAAAGGCAATTATGCTATTATTTTACTTAAAAATAAATCCATTTCGTATCAATCTGACATTGACAAAGACGAAAACGAAGGGAATTTTTATCCATATTTTTATACGTTTTAGTTTTGTAAACACACAATACAGTTTCAGTTGTTTTTTTATTTTAATTATAGTTTTTATTTATTTAAGTTAACAAAAATGTTTTTCAATTCTAGTTTTTGCCATTTCGTTAGTTTTCGTTCACGATAATAACCTTGGTCCTGATTCATTCATTCATTCATTCATTCATTCATTGTGTCAAACAGGACCAGGTCCAGTCTCCAGTCGGGTTAGTTCACTGGGCTTCAGCTCCAGGACACCAGTGGCCGACAGTGGGACAGTGTCCAGGTCTGACTGGGAGGTTAGGGTGTTTTATCAGAGCCCACTGAATTAGAACACTGACTAACGGGCTTATTTTAGGATCAGACACTGGTACTGTGGGGCTGAGGGCCAGTTCAGACCCCACCAGGAAGACCAAGCAGGTTTTATAATATAAGGACAGAGTCTAAGACCAGCACTGGCCTTCTGTGTGTGGAACTAGGACTGAGTCCAGGCAAGAATCTGGAGATACGATACAAATCACAATACTAGGATCACCATACGATATATCAGGATATATCATGATACTGTTAATAGGGCAATTTTTTGTTTGAATACTTGAATACTGAAAACTCCATGTCCCAGTTCATGAATGAATCTTCTGCGGTGTCAAATGTCAGAAAATGATTAAACCAAAGTCAGGAGTTCTGCTGATGTTGTCTGTGGAAAACACACCATTCACCTGTCAGCTGGTGTTGTTCTCCCAGTATCAGATGCATGTCGCTCACTAGTATGACCGAGGCCACAGGAAAACCTTTAGTGACTCATTCACAAATCCTGGTTGTGGTTCTGGTGAGAGCAGCATGACAGCTGAGTCCAAATTTAACACCACGGCTGAAAACTATTTCTGCTCAGCCGGTCTGTACGGACAAACGGAGCTCCTGCACTTAGCACAGCTTTACACAGGACGTTTCTAAATAAGAGCTCTTATCTGTTCTTCTGTTCTCATCAGTCGCAGCCCAAGTACTGTTCTAGGGATGGAACGATTACCGCTATTACGATAAACCACAGTAAAATTGCAGACGGTTAGTATTAGAGTTTAAATTCTAATTCTCATGATAACCGTGTTTAATTACTACACTTTCTGGAGAAAACGCCAATGTAAAGATCTACTGTTATGTCAAATATTTGAGTATAGTTTGAATTTATTACAATTTTAATTTTCTAGACCTAATATTTGGAACCAATATTCACTTCTAAAGTCTGTGAAAAAGTTCGTTAAGCATCTGTGTGTTATTTATGCAATAAATTGAATACATTTTTCAAATCTGATTTTCTATATTTTTTATATTTTTATAGTAGGTTAAAGTGAAAAAATAATAGACAGATGATCTAGATGAAGTTGTGCTGAAAAAACAGATCCAAACATGGGTATAGTAAACATTTGTTTCTATAGTATATAAAGGCCAAATCAAAAGGACTGAAAAACAGACAGAATAGACTCAGACCACTAAGGGTTAATATGGGAATGTTTCTGACACAGAAGGGACACTGGGACTGTTATTATATTTGATTTTTTTTTTTTTTTTATTGTTTGTTTGTTTTTTTTTTTTCAAAATACAACTTGGTTAAATTCTTTCAGTGTGTGTATCAGTACTTTTTGAACATTTTTCAAGGTTCAAGGTTCAAGGTTTGCTTTTATTGTCATTTGACAGTACAAGTACTACAAACGAAATTTCATTCAAGAAGATTAGGGACTTCAGCCGCTGCCGGTCCAGCGCCGCCACAAGACCCATCCCATCCATTTTGAGCACAATTTCAACAATACTGTGATAATAATGAGAACTGTGATAATTTTCATCACAATAAACCATGATATGAAATTTTTATCTCATTACATCCCTACACTGTTCCATTTGAAAGTTCGCATAAACCAAGAACGCATGGAATACCTGGATGTTGTTCTTGTCTACTAGCTTAAAAAAAGGACTCACGTTTTGCTGACTCATGTAGACTAGGCTGCTAAAATATCCCAAGATGCACCTGGTGCTACTTTCAAATGCTACGGCGGCTTCTGTGAAAACTTAACTCAGAAATGTTCTTTGACAAGTTGACCGTAACGAGATGACGTGACGCAATTTTGGACACGAGCGAGAGGCAGAAGAGCGAGAAATAGGTCACAATTAACATGATATGGGATTCAAGGAAATGTAGTACAGTTTATTATCTTTTATTACAGTACCATGGTCTTAACTGAAGGTGCAATAACCTGTTACACCTCCCAGTGCTTTAATCAAATGTGCACTAACTTGTTTTTTTACCTCCCAGTTTTTTTTTTTCCGATACAGTACTCTATTTTACTAGTGTGTATTTGTGTGTGTCTATGACATAACTGTTTTAATATGTTTTAGCTGTATTTATGTTAGTTTCTGTTTTTGTTCATGTCTTTTTTTGGATTCCGTGACTCAGGGAAATGCCCAAGAATCCCACTGTACCTATACTGCAATGTATCTGTGCAAATGAAGTCTGTTCTAAATATACAAAATGTATAGATGACATGTAAATACTAGTGCAAATGTACTGAAATTAAATCAAGTGACATTGCAGTGATTTGAAGGAAATACAGTAGGGAGCTGATCAGAAATACAGCCGAGACGGGGAGGAAAGTTCAGAAGTACGCAGCTGTTCAGTTACAGGAAGGAAAAGAAAAAGAACAAGAAATAAATAAAAAAGAAAAAGAAAAAAACAAAACAGAGAAAATGAAAAAAGAAATAAAAAGAAAAGATGAAGAAGAAGAAGAAAAAAAAAAAACTATTACAGGAAGTCCGTTCTCTGGGGCTGTTTGAACCAAGACCGTCCTCTGCGTTCCTGATATTGAAAAAGGCCGAATGTCCAACGTCTGCAGACCACTGACGTCCACACTGGGATAGAAACACCCAGGCTGCATTTACACTTCAAGTTTAAGCACTTCATCTGGATGTGTTTACTGTTCACACTGAGTCAGACTCCAGTCCAGAAACTGACCAACAACGAAAAAACATCACTCATAATACACTGTCAACAGAAGCCATGAGGTCAGAGGTCAGCGTGTCACCTATCAGCTGATATGTTTATGTTTCCTTTTAATGACACTATGAGACGCTTCGATGCTCATTTTTCCCAGGAGGCTGTTGTACAGTCAGGCTGACCTATCCTGCAGCTGCCGGTGGACGTTCTGACGCTGACAGTCTAATGGCTGAGGTGGACCGGCCCTGAACAACCAACCGTCCCAAACACAGGTCCAGTGGCTGAGGTGGACCGGCCCTGAACAACCAACCGTCCCAAACACAGGTCCAGTGGCTGAGGTGGACCGGCCCTGAACAACCAACAGTCCCAAACACAGGTCCAGTGGCTGAGGTGGACCGGCCCTGAACAACCAACCGTCCCAAACACAGGTCCAGTGGCTGAGGTGGACCGGCCCTGAACAACCAACCGTCCCAAACACAGGTCCAGTGGCTGAGGTGGACCGGCCCTGAACAACCAACCGTCCCAAACACAGGTCCAGTGGCTGAGGTGGACCGGCCCTGAACAACCAACCGTCCCAAACACAGGTCCAGTGGCTGAGGTGGACCGGCCCTGAACAACCAACAGTCCCAAACACAGGTCCAGTGGCTGAGGTGGACCGGCCCTGAACAACCAACCGTCCCAAACACAGGTCCAGTGGCTGAGGTGGACCGGCCCTGAACAACCAACCGTCCCAAACACAGGTCCAGTGGCTGAGGTGGACCGGCCCTGAACAACCAACCGTCCCAAACACAGGTCCAGTGGCTGAGGTGGACCGGCCCTGAACAACCAACCGTCCCAAACACAGGTCCAGTGGCTGAGGTGGACCGGCCCTGAACAACCAACCGTCCCAAACACAGGTCCAGTGGCTGAGGTGGACCGGCCCTGAACAACCAACCGTCCCAAACACAGGTCCAGTGGCTGAGGTGGACCGGCCCTGAACAACCAACAGTCCCAAACACAGGTCCAGTGGCTGAGGTGGACCGGCCCTGAACAACCAACAGTCCCAAACACAGGTCCAGTGGCTGAGGTGGACCGGCCCTGAACAACCAACCGTCCCAAACACAGGTCCAGTGGCTGAGGTGGACCGGCCCTGAACAACCAACCGTCCCAAACACAGGTCCAGTGGCTGAGGTGGACCGGCCCTGAACAACCAACCGTCCCAAACACAGGTCCAGTGGCTGAGGTGGACCGGCCCTGAACAACCAACCGTCCCAAACACAGGTCCAGTGGCTGAGGTGGACCGGCCCTGAACAACCAACAGTCCCAAACACAGGTCCAGTGGCTGAGGTGGACCGGCCCTGAACAACCAACAGTCCCAAACACAGGTCCAGTGGCTGAGGTGGACCGGCCCTGAACAACCAACAGTCCCAAACACAGGTCCAGTGGCTGAGGTGGACCGGCCCTGAACAACCAACCGTCCCAAACACAGGTCCAGTGGCTGAGGTGGACCGGCCCTGAACAACCAACAGTCCCAAACACAGGTCCAGTGGCTGAGGTGGACCGGCCCTGAACAACCAACCGTCCCAAACACAGGTCCAGTGGCTGAGGTGGACCGGCCCTGAACAACCAACCGTCCCAAACACAGGTCCAGTGGCTGAGGTGGACCGGCCCTGAACAACCAACCGTCCCAAACACAGGTCCAGTGGCTGAGGTGGACCGGCCCTGAACAACCAACCGTCCCAAACACAGGTCCAGTGGCTGAGGTGGACCGGCCCTGAACAACCAACAGTCCCAAACACAGGTCCAGTGGCTGAGGTGGACCGGCCCTGAACAACCAACCGTCCCAAACACAGGTCCAGTGGCTGAGGTGGACCGGCCCTGAACAACCAACCGTCCCAAACACAGGTCCAGTGGCTGAGGTGGACCGGCCCTGAACAACCAACCGTCCCAAACACAGGTCCAGTGGCTGAGGTGGACCGGCCCTGAACAACCAACCGTCCCAAACACAGGTCCAGTGGCTGAGGTGGACCGGCCCTGAACAACCAACCGTCCCAAACACAGGTCCAGTGGCTGAGGTGGACCGGCCCTGAACAACCAACCGTCCCAAACACAGGTCCAGTGGCTGAGGTGGACCGGCCCTGAACAACCAACAGTCCCAAACACAGGTCCAGTGGCTGAGGTGGACCGGCCCTGAACAACCAACAGTCCCAAACACAGGTCCAGTGGCTGAGGTGGACCGGCCCTGAACAACCAACCGTCCCAAACACAGGTCCAGTGGCTGAGGTGGACCGGCCCTGAACAACCAACCGTCCCAAACACAGGTCCAGTGGCTGAGGTGGACCGGCCCTGAACAACCAACCGTCCCAAACACAGGTCCAGTGGCTGAGGTGGACCGGCCCTGAACAACCAACCGTCCCAAACACAGGTCCAGTGGCTGAGGTGGACCGGCCCTGAACAACCAACAGTCCCAAACACAGGTCCAGTGGCTGAGGTGGACCGGCCCTGAACAACCAACAGTCCCAAACACAGGTCCAGTGGCTGAGGTGGACCGGCCCTGAACAACCAACCGTCCCAAACACAGGTCCAGACTAACACCAGTAACAACTTCAACAATGAACAGACATAGCCTTATCCTCACATCACAGCTGTTGAACTCAGACACAAATGGACTAAAGACAGTAGACCTGCTGAATCCAGGTGTTTGTGTTCTAACAGGGCTGTGGGATCCAGAACAATAAGGACTAATGTCAGAATACAGTTGGATATTATGGGATAGATAACAGTGCATTGGTTCGTTTGGGTTCAATTTTTATCTTTGTTTCTAAAATGGTTCACAGATGGTTTGGACTGAATTTATATCAACATTAATTATTCTTAATTTTTTTTTTTGTTATCCATGGCTATGATTTTAAAAATGCTACCTCTAAATTTTTAATATATTACACATGCTCTTTTGTAATCACTCAAAAACCACTCTACTCACCCAAAAATTTCTGAAAAATCACTCAAAAATCACCTAAAAATAACCCAAAACCACCTAAAACTCACCCGAAAATTAAAAAAAAAAAAAAAAAAAAAACTAAAATCACCCAAAACCACCTAAAAATCACAAAAAAAAAAAAAAAAAACCCACCTAAAAGCACCCAGAAATTACCCAAAAACCACCTAAAAATCACCAAAAACCACAAAAAAACCCAAAAACTACAGAAAAATCACCCAAAAATTAACAAAAAAACCCACATAAAAATCACCCAAAAACCACCAAAAACCACAAAAAACACCCACAAACCACCTAAAAATCCCCCAAAAATTACAAAAAAACCCCACCTGAAAATCACCAAAAACATCCTAAAAATGACCTATAAATCCCCCATCAACCACTTAAAAATGACCAATTAAAAAAAAAACCCAAAAAATCAAAAATCAACTTCCACAATATCTGCATTGGAATAAACACCTACAAATATCGATACGGTACTTTTTAAAATCAATACAGTATTGTGAAATGAAAAATCGCATTGTATTGCAGAACATATATTTCCTTACAGCCCTATGTTCGAGGCTAACTAAATACAGAACACATCATTTCTCCTTCTTTTCACGCACTACATTCCTTTAACCACATGTAAAAACACTGATTCCTCTTGTGATGATGATGATGATGATGCATTACATGGTTAGTGCAGCAAAAGTGGAATGACCCAGGACCGGGTTAGACCACGTTTACACTGTGGTCTCACTTTAGCCGCATGTCGGAACAAACTGGAACATCACACCGTCAAAAAAAAATCTGTAACTTAACAGAATTTTCACTGTTTATTTTACAGAGTTTTCCTGTATTTTTAAGATACAGGAAAATATCTTCAAAAAAATCTTTTAAAAAAATGTTAAATTAAGCCAAAAAAACCCATTGAATTAAGCAAATAAAAAAAGGCTTGAATTAAGCCTAAAAAAAGATACTTGAATTAAGCAAAATCTTGAATTAAACAAAAAAAAAATCTTGTTAAGCAAAAAAAAAAATCTTGAATTAAGCAAAAAAATAAATCCTGAATTAAGCAAAAAGAAAAATCCTGAATTAAGCAAAAAAAAATCTTGAATTAAGCAAAAAAAAATCTTGAATTAAGCAAAAAGAAAAATATTGAATTAAGCAAAAAAAAATATTCTTGAATTAAGCAAAAAAATCTTGAATTAAGCAAAAAAAATTCTTGAATCACGCAAAAAAATCTCTAATTGAGCCAAAAAAATGTTCAATTGAGTAAAAAAAAATCTTGAATTAAGCAAAAAAAATCTCATAATAATTGTACATTGTTAAAATTGGACTTGTTTTTCTTCAGATGTTTCCAGTTGTTCGTGTTCTTCAGATTTTCGCAGATGTAAACATGATCATAATTGAATTTCACTTTTTCGGCTGTTCTTATTTGACTGGTTGGGCCCGCTGCAGACCAAATTTATCTGAATGTGGAACTGAACTAACATGAGTTTGACCGTTCTGATGCAGACGTTTGGACCGACTGTTGAACAGAACCAACGTCCTCACACACACACACACACACACACACACACACACACACACACACACAAAGGCTGATATTACAAAATACAGGTTTCATTTAAAAAAAAGCCTCATGCTGAAACCCCTCACCCCACGCCGTCTAAAAATAGCCCCACCGCCTGTAGCTGTAGTGGCTGAAAGCCCATGCCCCCCCTACGCCCCCCCCCCCCCCCCCCCCCATGAAAAGGAAAGTTACCTCCAAATCTTCTACTTATTTCCGAAGTTAATCTGTAAGTCCTGTATGCGAGTAACGAGTGGAAGAGTCAGCGAGCGGACTGAGAACAGGCCACAGGAGTGGAGATGTGAACAGCACCGTCCAACAGCAGAACTGAGGGGGGGGGGCACTGGGGGGGGGGGCACAGCGCTCTGATAGGCCCGCTATTCCTGACAGGACAGACAAGAGACGTATGTGGGGACAGCTGTTGTGATAGGAGGGTGTTGAGAAGGGGTAAAAATAGGAGCCCCTGCCCCCCCCAAGCCTGCACAGGTCTGCCACCAACCCCCCCCCCCCACCGACAGCGTCCAGTCCACACATGCTGGAGCAGTTGGCGTGGTCTCAGCTGCTTCAGCGTCTGTTCATGTCCTGGAGAACTGACTGTGTACGACTGTTGGACAGTCAGCACAAACCAAAATAATAGAGCTGATGTCATCACGCTGCGTTCAGGGAACCACCGACACCTCTGACACAGTTACAGGAGGTAGACGTTTGGGGTCCAGTGTGTTGGGGATCTGTAACGTAATAAGGACTTTCAAGAATTCAACATTTTTTGGCTTAATTCAACATTTTTTTGCTTAATTCAAGATTTTTTTGCTTAATTCATTTTTTTTTTTTGCTTAATTTGAGATTTTTCTGCTTAATTCAAGAGTTTTTTGCTTAATTCCATTTTTTATTGCTTAATTCAAGATTTTTTTTGCTTAATTCAAGATTTTTTTTTTTGCTTAATTCAAGATATTTTTTTGCTTAATTCAAGATTTTTTTTTTTGCTTAATTCAAGATTTTTTTTTTGCTTAATTCAAGATTTTTTTCCTTAGTTCAATATTTTTTAATTTGCTTAATTCAAGATTTTTTTTTGCTTAATTCAAGATTTTGTTTTGGGCTTAATTCAAGGTTTTTTTTTGCTTATTTCAATACTTTTCTTTGCTTGATTCAAGATTTTTTTTTGCTTAATTCAAGATTTTTTTGCTTAATTCAAGATTTTTTTACTTAATTCAAGATTTTTTTTGGCTTAATTCGAGACTTTTTATTACCATCTACAAATATCTGAATAATACAAACAACTGTAAACATCTTCAGAAAAATCAGTCCAATTTTACCAATATTCTGCCTCAGTTTATCATTTACACATGTGCATTACAACTTTCATTACAATTACAAATGCACGAAACATTTAATAACAGGCAGAATGTTGGTAAAACTGCAAGCATTTCGTAAGACATTTCAGGTTTTTCACATTTTTTTGTAAAATAACAGTTTTTAATATAAACATTTTCATGTAATTTTACTTTTTTTCAGCAACTAACATAAAGGGCTTTGGAGCTGACATCATCACGGTGCATTCAGGGAACCACAAACACGTCTGACACAGTTACAGGAGGCTGACGTTTGTGGTCGAATGTGTTGGGGATCTGGAACGTAAGGACTTTTCAAACTTTGGAAGATCGAGAACCAAAAGAGAAATTCCATGTTTTTTCAGGGCCTAAAATGTAAAAAAAAATATCAATAAACACCATGAAATGTGGAAGCGTGTGCCATCCTGTACATGAACAGTTTTCTGTCTGATCGTCATCAGGGACAAACTGACCCAAACAGTCAGACTGTCACAACCACTGCCTCCAACACTGACCGGACAGACGGAGCAGACAGGTCAGACACGAACGCAGACTGATAAAATTAAGTCCAACACAGTGGTTTTTATGTCTGTGTGCCGCACTGTGGCCGACTGTTGTTTTTCAAGTGTGTTAAAAATAAAGTTGACTTGAGGAAAAGTTCTAAAGCTTTCGTATCACTTCAGAATTCAAAGTGTGCTGATGTCTAAATGAGCCAGAAAGGAAACAGACCAGAGGACGCAACTTATTTATGGAGTTATTTAAGAATAATTACAAAGCTGTTGGCATCCACACACACACACACACACACACACACACACAGTCCGTGTATGTGCACAGGTTTATCACTACACAAACAGCTGTGTCAGGCTGCACTGACGGACAGAATGCTAACATTAGCATGTCCTGTTTAGCATGCATTGAGCTGCAACTGATTAATCGATTAGGTGTTTGAAGCCAATGCAAATATTCACGATCCGATTAATCGACTCAAACTGATCGAAGGGAAATATTCTATGTCAGTTTTCCTGAATTGAAGCTTCTTTGTGCGTCACAATAAACGTCCATGTGAAACACACAGTGGAACCAATGTTTAACAGCAGAGAAATGAAGGAAACGAAGCTGAAGATTCAGGAGAACTGTGGATGAAGGATTTTTTTGGATCACTTTGACTCGATTAATCGGTTGCAGCTCCAGTCCACTGTCTTCTGAAGCCTGCTAACATTTACTAATCCATACAAAACACAAAAGTATAGATTAGGATGAGCTGAATATCAGTAATGTCTCTTAAATAACTAAACCAAAGGACTGATCTGCATGAAAAGACGTTGAAAAAGCCATAGACTGTGATATAAACACAAATGGAGTTCTTTTCTGTTTGTTTCATGGTTTTGCTAGCCGTGCTCTAAATACTACAATAATATCAATATGAAAGTTAGCAAATCTGCAGAGTTTTCAGTCAAATAACATAAGCCACAACACCACCTAATCTCTCCTGCATGATGACATGTTTGTAAAACATCTACTTCAACAGCCTCCAAGGCGAGGCTGCACCACAAAAGCATTAGAGCAGCACACTGTAAAAAAAAATCTGTAATTTAACAGAATTTTCACTGTTTATTTTACAGATTTTTCCTGTATTTTTAAGATACAGGAAAATATCAATGAAATTCCAAAGACACTGTGATTTTACATGTCAAATGTAAAATGACACGAAAAAACTGCACTAAGGTGAAATAACCATGAAATTTACATTTTTTAAAGGATTTTTTTTCCTTTTTTCACAGGAAAATACAGTTAAAATACATTTGCAAATATATCGTAATTTCACAACTATTTGTTTTCTATTTGTGGGATTAAACTGTTGATTTAAAGTTTAATACTGTAAAAAAAATAATAATAACAGTACACCGAGATAAATTTACTGACGATTAACCGTTAAAGAAGTATTTGTTCTGTAAGTTTAACAAGACTTGTTTGTTAATTCAAAGATTCAGATTCAGATTTATTGTCATTCAATAAAAACATCCCAGATGCTGTTAAAGAATGAAACAGCAAAATGGACAGCACAAAATAAAAACACAGAAAAAGAATCCTAAAAACACCAACTAAAAACAACCCAATATGTATGATAAAATATTAAAAACTGCACTAAAATTAATAAATAAATAAATAAATAAGTAGTTAGTAGAGATTAAAAAAAAAAAAAAAAGAAATATTGCACGGAGGGGTCACTATTACACCTATTATTGCACATTCCATTATTTCACTTCACTCTCAACTTGTGTTTAGCAGTCTTATTGCTGCTGGATAAAAACTTCTTAAAATTGACAAATATCTTGTGTAATTACAGGAGGTTTCACAACAAAAATGTTGAATAAATGTATTTTTGTGAATGTATAACATGTATAAGCACTGATAAACTGTCCAAATACAGTTTTTATCAGTGGATTGGACAACTGAGTCTCACTGAAAATTATTTATATATATATTTATAGGGAACTGGATTGGTTTAATACATGTAAATATTCTGTATTAAACATTAAAAAGTCAAAAAAATATGCAAAATCTCATGTAAAGTTAGGGCAAAAAACTGTATTTTAATTATGGAAAATTACCGTATTTTTATTAGATGGTTATTTTCTGTTATTTTACAGGATTTTTTCTGCACCCCCGCTGCCAGAATAATACCGTTTTCTTTTAGGTTTTTTTTTTTTTTTTTTTTACAGTGCACCTATCAGCAAAGACAGATTTTACCTCCACATACGACCGAGTAAACCTACCTTCTTATTTCCTCCAATCATGTCGGTGTACTCCTCATGTGCAGCCCTCTGTCTGCACTAGCTGATCCGTCAGCTCTGTCAGTTCATCTACTGTCTGCTACATTAAACAGACACAGCTAGAACTTTATGGACTTTTTGTAAATATATATATGTGTGTGTAGATTAGTTTTGTCTTCCTGTGTGAAACCGTTTGCAGAGAGGAAGAAGCCCGAAGGCAGCGTACAGAAAAACAGAAGCACAAAGCGTTACCAGAAGTAATGTGCACACTTCCTGCGCTGCATCTGTGGAAACAGCTGCGTTCACGTACCAACACTTTAAAATGGACTCATGTGTTTTAACACCAAAAAACTTATGGACAGTCAGCTCCCAAAGAGTACTTCTATACAAGTGCACAAAACAGCATTTACACACAAAGCACGACTTTAAACAGTGGCCACCTACATGCAATACTCTATTACAGTTTTCCTGAACTGAAGCTTCTTTGTGCGTCACGGTAAGCGTCCGTGTGAAACACAACAGTGGAACCAATGTTTGACAGCAGAGAAATGAAGGAAACGAAGCTGAAGATTCAGGAGAACTGTGGATGAAGGATTTTTTTGGATCACTTTGAGTCGATTAATTGTTTCAGCTCTACTGCATAGTCACTACAGGCTGGGTGGCACCAACTTTCACACACACACACATATATATATATATATATATATATATATATATATATATATATATATATATATATATATATATATATATATATATATATGTCACAGTAGAGATTGAAATCCAGTAGGATTCCTAATCCTACTAGGACAGATAGTAATTTTAGTTTGTCCTACAACTACAATTACTATCTGTCCTAGTAGGATTAGGAATCCTACTGGATTTCAATCTCTACTGTGACATATATATATACATTTTCACCAAGTTGACAACTTTTTACAAAACAGTGAAAGCAAAAGCAGGAAACTCAAAAAGGACAAACAAATGCAAGACAGAGGTGAAAAAGAGGATAAAAAGATGAAGAAAAGATACAAAGCAGAAGATGTAAAAAAAAAAAAAAAAAAAGAATGCAAACAGTCAAAGTGATGACATGTCACAAAAAAGTAAACAGAAAAGGAATATAAACAATTAAACTAAGGAAAAATAATATTATCATTATTATTATTAGTAGTAGTAGTAGTATTATTCTTTACCCATACAGACCCAGTGCTACTCTTGTGGCAGTTTCCAAATCAATTATTCTCTCTATTTAATATTTCTGAAGTGATTTTTCACTATTATTGTACTGTGTATTTTGCATTTTTTAGTGAAATTCAGGTATTTTTTTTCTCTATGTAATTCACTGATCATGTAGATGTTCATTAAAGCTCAGATTAATGTTTGAAGGTTATTAAATCAGAAACAGAAAACTGAAGAAAAAAGTGATTTTTTCAACAAAATCTGTCATTAACTAAACCTAAAACAAGTGTCATATGGTTCCATCCCTGTTCACAGACAACAGTGCACATGTGTGATAATACTGAATGAATAAACCAGGGTCAAACTCCTGGAGCTCCTCCCACCGGCCACACCTCTACTTTACAGCCACTAGATGGAGCCAGAGGGCCGTAAACGCATCACACAGGCTTCAGGAATCCTGTAACCACACAAAGCCTCCATTATTTCCCAGTGGCTGCCATGATACTGTAGAGAGGAAAGGCCAAAGCCATGCAGATACTGTGCAGTTCAATGAACAGAGCCGACTGACAGCTTTAAAGCAGCTGACTGGGTGGAGGGGGGGGGGCAGTGTTTACAGTGGAGGCAGTGTTCGAAAACACAGGCCAGTTTAAAGAAGAGGGTGGGGTAAGAATGAACACCAGTGATGTAACAGTCTGTTCAGAGTGACTGCAGGTATTTATTATGAATGGAACTGAAGGGTGTCGTCACATGGATGAAGTCTGAGGCAGTGAAGTCTGATCAGCTGAGAAAGGACGGCACAACTGGGGCTGGGCCACGCAAATCTGAACAGTTTATACGCAAATCTGAACAGTTTATACGCAAATCTGAACAGTTTATGAGGACAGCGCAAATCTGAACAGTTT
Organism: Sphaeramia orbicularis; assembly: GCF_902148855.1. Lineage (NCBI taxonomy): Eukaryota > Metazoa > Chordata > Actinopteri > Kurtiformes > Apogonidae > Sphaeramia > Sphaeramia orbicularis. Next base: position 52,921,890 of record NC_043969.1, on the reverse strand, counting down.
ATACGCAAATCTGAACAGTTTATGAGGACAGCGCAAATCTGAACAGTTTATACGCAAATCTGAACAGTTTATGAGGACAGCGCAAATCTGAACAGTTTATACGCAAATCTGAACAGTTTATACGCAAATCTGAACAGTTTATGAGGACAGCGCAAATCTGAACAGTTTATACGCAAATCTGAACAGTTTATACGCAAATCTGAACAGTTTATGAGGACAGCGCAAATCTGAACAGTTTATACGCAAATCTGAACAGTTTATACGCAAATCTGAACAGTTTATGAGGACAGCGCAAATCTGAACAGTTCAGGAGGGCAACGCAAATCTGAACAGTTTATACGCAAATCTGAACAGTTTATGAGGACAGCGCAAATCTGAACAGTTTATGAGGACAGCGCAAATCTGAACAGTTCAGGAGGACAACGCAAATCTGAACAGTTCATGAGGACAGCGCAAATCTGAACAGTTCAGGAGGACAACGCAAATCTGAACAGTTCATGAGGACAGCGCTGCACACATACAGTCCTGAGCAGGAGGCCGCGCTTTTAGAATTTTCATTTTCATTTTTAAAAGTCTAGATTAGGGATGTAATGATCACCGGTATAACAATAAATGGCGGTAAAATTGCAGATGGTTAGTATTACCGTTTAAATTCTAATTCTCATGATAACTGTGTTTGATTACCGTATTTTTCCGGAGAAAACGCCGATGTAAAGATCTGCTTTTATGACAAATATTTGAGTATAGTTTGAATTTATTACAATTTTAATTTTCTATACCTAATATTTGGAACCAATATTCACTTCTAAAGGCTTTGACAAAGTTCATTAAGCATCTGTGTGTTATTTATGCAATAAATTATATACATTTTTCAAATTGGATTTTATATATATTTTTGTGTTTTCTGGCCTTTTATGTTTTTATAGGAGGTTAGCTATAGTAGGTTTGTGCTGAAAAAACAGATCCAAACATGGGTATAGTAAACATTTGTTTCTATAGTATATAAAGGCCAAATCAAAAGGACTGAAAAACAGACAGAATAGACTCAGACCACTAAGGGTTAATATTGGAATGTTTCTGACACAGAAGGGACAGTGGGACTTATTTATTTGTTTTTGTTTTTGTTTTTTTTTTCAAAATACAACTTGGTTAAATTCTTTCAATGTGTATTAGTACTTTTTGAACATTTTGAGCACAATTTCAACTAGAAAAGCACTCTGTGAGCGCAGACCTCCACCAAGACAGATCTCCCCCTCCCCTGATCACCACCAAAACATAATCATTTCTTCCTTGTGCCAGTATCAGCATTTCCTGAAAATTTCATGAAAATTCATCCATAAGTTTTTGAGTTATCTTGCTAACAAACAAACAAACAAACACACAAAGCAAAGGGATCACAATACTTCCTGGCGGAGGTAATAATATCATGATAATAATGATAATTGTGATAATTTTGAAGAGATACAGAAAAGAAAAGATACAAAGCAGAGAAAGAGAATGAAAACAGTAACAGTGATGACATGTGACTAAAAAGCAAACACAAAAGGAATATAAACAATAAAACGAAGGAAAAATAATATTATCAACATCATTTTTTTTTTTTTTTTTTTTAACCCATACAGACTCAGTGCTATTCTTGTGGCAGTTCCCAAATCAATTATTATCAATTTAATATTTCTAAAGTGATTTTTCACTATTATTATACTGTGTATTTTGCTTTTTTTTGTGTGTGAAATTCAGGTATTTTCTATATGATCATGTAAATATTCATTAAAGCTCAGATTAATGTTGAGGGTTATTAAATCAGCTGTCCACGTCCAGTCCTGAACAGGAGTCCAGTCATTTTGAATTTTCAGTTTCATTTTTGAAGGTCTAGATATGACCATGCCACGGCAGAAAATGAAAGACATTTTGTTGATTATTTTGTTCATTTTGATTCATTTTGTTGATTATTTTGGTCTTTTTTAACTTATTTTTTGAATTATTTTGGTCTTTTTTTACTCATTTTGTTGATTATTTTGTTCATTTTGATTCATTTTGTTGATTATTTTGGTCTTTTTTAACTTATTTTTTGAATTATTTTGGTCTTTTTTTTACTCATTTTGTTGATTATTTTGTTCATTTCTCAGATTTTTTTTTTGCTAACCATCTACTGTCATCACATCTGACTGAGGCAGAAAAATCTACCGTTAAACTCCAGTCAAATACTGATGTTTCTAAACTCTGTGGACATAAATGTGTGGACACATCATGTCTGCAGCTGTCACATGTCCTGTTCAGGACGATCACACACAAACATCAATATTAATAATCAACAGGATATCTATTCCAAACATAACTAAGAAACACCTGGATTCAAAGTGTCCACAGACTTTTGTCCGTACAATGGATGACTTCAGCGATTATGTTTGAGGATAAAACGTGTGAGACATCGAACCACAAACACCTGAACACCTGACGGTAAACAGGTACGGGTCAGGGGGAAACTGGTTCTGCATGTTGTGTCTAAACTGATCCTGTCACTGCTCGGTGTTGGATTTCTCATGGTCGTTGTGTTTTCTCTGAAATATTTTCACATGTTCAGTCTGTTACAGTAATTAAACCTGAGATACTGCATAAAAACGATGGATGAAAAGAAGTCAGATGTCTTATTTTAATCACTGTCTGTTGGATTTGGAGTATTTGCACCGGAGTGTGTGTGTGTGTGTGGGGGGGGGGGGCTAGTTCCACCAAAAATAAACAGACCCCATTTGGATCTAATTAGATCCAGAAGAGGTCGACTTTCCATTTGTTTGTATCAGTTTGTTTTGTATCAGTGTGAGAAAAGATGAGCTAAACAGCACTTTGGCCATTTGTTTTGTGATTCCTCTTCTTACAGTATGTCAGATTTAACACATTTAGAGTCTGAAACAGATATTTTCTACTAAACTGTGGAGCAGTGTGATCCTACTGCGTCTGATCCTTTCAGTTTAGAACAGACTGTGGTTAAAGCCCTCACACTTCAACCCTCATTACATAATCAGGATTACACACAACCAGTGATGAGTGGAGCGGCTCCTGGGCATCACAATGAACCCAACCCAGAAGTGACTGAACTTCAGACTGTAACACAACTCTAACAACCGCTAACCAGTGTGTTCAACCTTGGGGTCGGGACCCAAGTGGGGTCACCTGAAATTTCTAGTGACTGATAAAAAATTCCAACTTACTAATAAAAAATTTACATTATATAGTCTAAATGTTGCCTAAAATTAATGTTTATTTGCAAAATATAGCAAACTATTACACGATCAAAAACAAATTAATTTTAGCCAAAAAAATGTCTCCGTTTTGAATGTCTGGGGTCGCCTGAAATTTGTGACGTTAAAATGGGGTCAAGAGTAAAAAAAAAAAGGTTGGAAACCACTGAACTAAAGAATGAAAGCAATAACCATGAAAATTAAAAAAAAAAAAAAAAAATTCTAAAGATTAAACAAACAAAAAACAAACAAATCAAAGTAAACAATTAGCAAAAAAATACTAAATTGGTAAAGGAAAAAAGGAAAATTAACTTTAAACAAAAAACTAAATGGACAAACAGCTCCTACAATGAGTAAAATGTACCAAAAAAAACAATAAACCATCAGTGGAGTTCCAGTTTTAACCACAAACAGGTAGAATTCAGTTGTAATCACACACACACGACAAATCTGTGTGTAACTGAGTCAAACACAAGCAGACGTCAGTTACTCTGAGTCAGATACTCTGTCAGTTACTCTGTGTCAGATACTCTGTCAGTTACTCTGTGTCAGATACTCTTTGTCAGTTACTCTGTCAGTTACTCTTTCCTTCACCTCTTATCCTCAAGGTCAACTCTTCCCAGTCCACCCACTGCCGTTCAAGTGCACATAATACTACTACTACTACTACTAATAATAATAATAATAATAATAAACACATGTGGTGTCGTCCTCATGTAGCGGCTGAACGTTCTGGTGTGTGTCCTCTGCAGAGCTCAGCAGATGGTGGCAGCACACACACACACACACACACACGGATTATACTATAAAATCAATTCAGTTCTGATGGAATCCCCCCCCCCCCTCCTCCTCCAATCCCATCCCCCTCCCACATCCACACAACACTCATGATAATAAACACCTGGGGTCACCTTAATTCTGCCGTCCACCTTAAGCTCCTTTCAACAAATCAAAAGTGGGTTAAGCTCAACAACAAAGTCAAATCAGCACGGCTGTTGTCATGGTTACGTCTGTGTTCCACCACAAACACACTGGACTCCACTGTGCAACCAAGTGAACCGCAACAGGAAGTGACTGCATCAACTGTGATGGAGCAACACACCACTGCTCCACAGGTAAGGTAAGGTAAAGTAAGGTAAGGTAAGGTAAGGTAAGGTAAGGTAAGGTAAGGTAAGGTAAGGTAAGGTAAGGTAAGGTAAGGTAAGGTAAGGTAAGGTAAGATAAGATAAGATAAGATAAGATAAGATAAGATAAGATAAGATAAGATAAGATAAGATAAGATAAGATAAGATAAGATAAGATAAGATAAGTTAAATTAAGTTAAGTTAAGGAAGGTAAGGTAAGATATAAGGTAAGATAAGACAGGTTCCAGTCTGAGGCTGGAGGACCTCCAGAGGAGGAGTTTCCCCACCGCATCTTTTCCACGAGTGAGACCAAGTCTTCTCCAGGGGTTCACAGACGGAGCCGCCTGCAGTTCCACGTACTCCTGGTCCTGTTCTGACAAATCGATCTCATCCACTATTAATCGATTACACAAAATTAAAATGAGATCGATCTAAGATTGATTGAATCCTTTTTCTACCCAGCCCTATTGTGTAACACTGTGTGTAACACATGTACAAGTGATAAGTTCAGGCAGAATATTGTTCACATTTAGCTTATTTTTCTGAAGAAATTCTCATTTTTTCTGGTTAGTCACATCTTTTTTGTGAAAACATAGTTTGTAAATGTAAACATTTTCATAATTTAATGTTTTTTATTGCACTAAAATGAAGAGCAAACCTGGGAGTTGTCATCATTTATAGGTTTTTATGCTATTATTTTAATGGTTTGGCCTGTCTGAGATGGAACTGGGCTGAAGAACCTGTGTTTGACAGCCCTGCTCTACACAGATGAGCCTGGTACCTGGTCTGGGGTTCCTCCAGTCCTGTTTAGTGCTGAGCTAAGTGCACTGCAGTGGACTGTTTAAGCCCAGTCCACACCTAAGATTCACAAAAACACAGGCTGGAAACTTGCATCTACTTGTAAACCACTCGTCTGCAGCGTCCTGAAAACCTGCCCGTGCAAGACGAGATAGTTCAGTTCAATCTGCAACAGCTGCTGCATTTCCAGCCTTTTTGTACCTGAATATAATCTGTAGCATCGTAAAATATGAATGAGGACAGCGACCGTGAGGTAATTATGACAGCTGTATTTCTTAAATTGATGAAATGACAAAAACATTAAAAAAACACAAGCAGGTGGAGGACTTGACCTGAACTCATGTATTTCCTGTGAAAGTGTTCCTGAGAACGCTGTCAGCTGTTGGAACAGATGAGCTGCATCCCACTAGAGCAGCGTCTGACTTTCATCACACTGTTGTTTTTGTTCTAATGTGTGGAACCTCAGTCAGATCCTAACTCTCTCTAATGCGTTGGTCTGTCTGTTTCTGCACCTGAACCACTTCCCTCACACTGAACACCTTCGTAGGTGACTCCATCATAAACACAGTCCGCTTGTTTCCAGAACAAACCCAAACGGCACACCGGCCTGTGCGGAAATTCTGTCTCAAAGTGCATTATGGGAATGGTGACCAAGCGAAAGCAGTTTCACACAGATTCAGTCAGAAAACGATCCACATGGCCCCAACGAAAACTCCTCCAGTCCACCAGGCTGGTTTTCCAGAATGTCTTTGCTTCATTCAAGATTTGTTTCACCTAATTCAAGATTTTTTTTTTTTTTTTTGGTTAATTCAAGGTTTTTTTTTGCTTAATTCATTTTTTTTCTTTTCTTAATTCAAGATTTATTTTGTTTTTTAGCTTAATTCAAGATTTTTTTGGCCTAAATATAAGATTTTTTTTATTGCTTAATTGAACATTTTTTTGGCCTAAATATATGATTTTTTATTGCTTAAATCAAGATTTTTTTTTTTGCTTAATTCAATTTTTTTCTTTGCTTAATTCAAGATTTTTTTTTGCCTCATTCAAGATTTTTTTGGCCTAAATACAAGATTTTTTATTGCTTAATTCAAGATTTTTTGGCCTAAATATAAGATTTTTTTTATTGCTTAATTCAAGATTTTTTTTTTGCTTCATTCAAGATTTTTTTGGCCTAAATACAAGATTTTTTTTTATTGCTTAATTCAAGATTTTATTTTTGGCTTAATTCAATTTTTTTCTTTGCTTAATTCAAGATTTTTTTTTTTTGCTTCATTCAAGATTTTTTTGGCCTAAATACAAGATTTTTTTTATTGCTTAATTCAAGATTTTTTTTTGCTTAATTCAAGATTTTTTTGGCTTAATTCAAGATTTTTTTGGCTTAATTCAAGATTGTTTTGGCCTAAATATTAGAGTTTTTTTATTGCTTAATTCAAGATTTTTTTTTTTTTTTTTTTGCTTAATTCAATTTTTTTCTTTGCTTAATTCAAGATTTTTTTTTTTTTTTTGCTTAATTCAAGATTCTTTTTTGCTTAATTCAACACTTTTTTTGCTTAATTCAAGATTTTTTTCTTAATTCAACACCTTTTTTTTTGCTTAATTCAACTTTTTATTTTTTATTTTTTTACAGCTACAAAAATCTGAATAACACCAACAACTGGAAACATCTTAAGCAAAACCAGTCCAACTTTAACAACATTCTGCCTCAGTTTATCAGTTTATCATTTCCACATGTGCATTACAACTGACATTACAATTACAAATGCACCAAACATTTAATAACAGGCAGAATATTGGTAAAATTCTGTCATCTTAAATCTTAATCTGCAGTTTGCTGCTCTTTCACATGCATCCAAAACAGATTGTGTGTATTTTTTTGTGACGCTGCGTGCTGAGCCAGTCCTGTTCTGAGCGCTGTGGTGGAAACAGGCCTCACTACTTCACATCTACAACAATAACAGAGCCACACATTAGCATCCATTAGCTTCAGAGCTGAGTCTGACGAACAGCTCAGTTCGACACAAGCTCCGACACAATCAACACCAACGCACACAAGTACAAGCAACGAATTAGAGGAGGAGGAGGAGGACACCATGTGGGTTTGGAGATGAACTGGAGCCCGTTCAGGTCCAAACATGTCATCCTCCCACACGGACAAAACACTCCTGGAAACGTTACAAGTGCTTCATCCTCATGTCAGATCCTGCGTTTTAGCGTTAGCCTCATAGCATCATTCCATTACTCATACACAGATGGACAGAAGTCTGAGGAAAGTCCAGGTGTTTGTGTTCTAACAGGACTCTGGGATCCAAAACTAGAAGGACTAATGTCAGAATAGAGTTGGATATGATGGGATAGATATCAAATATTGATGTTTCTATGTCAGATCCTCATTAGCAGGACATCTTACAGTGTCCCAGAATGTGTTACAGAATGTGTCCCAATATTTATGTCCATATAGTTGAGAAACATCAATATTTCACAACAGTTTAACGGTAGATTTCACATGTGATGAAAGCAGATGAAAATTATTATTTACAGTCAGAGCAGGAAAAATATTTTAGAAATTCAGAGGAAGAACATTTGAAATCAGAGTCATGGATAAAATAAAATAAAATTATGATATAAATTCAGTCCAAACTATGAATGTAATGATATAAAAATTTCATATCATGATTATTGTGACCAAAATTATCACGGTTATCATTATTATCGTGGTATTATTGAAACTGTGCTCCAAATGTTCAAAAAGTACTGATACACACACTGAAATAATTTAACCAAGTGGTATTTGAAAAATAATAATAATAAAATAAAATAACAGTACCACTGTCCCTTCTGTGTCAGAAACATTCAAATATTAACCCTTAGTGGTCTGAGTCTATTTTGTCCGTTTTTCAGTCCTTCTGATTTGGCCTTATATACTATAGAAACAAATGTTTACTATACCCATGTTTGGGATCTGTTTTTTCAGCACAACTTCATCTATATCAACTGTCTATTATTTTTTCACTTTAACCTACTATAAAAACACAAAAGGACAGAAAACACACAAAAAACATATATAAAATCCGATTCGAAAAATGTATATAATTTATTGCATAAATAACACACAAATGTTTAATGAACCTTTTCACAGACTTTAAAAGTGAATATTGGTTCAAATATTAGGTATAGAAAATTAAAATTGTAATAAATATAAACTCTACTCAAATATTTGACATAAAAGCAGATCTTTACAGAGAGTTTTTCTCTGGAAAAGTGTGATAATCAAACACAGTTATGATGAGAATTACAATTTAAACGGTAACAGTAACCATCTGCAATTTTACCGCCGTTTATCGTTATACCGGTAATCGTTACATCCCTAGTCCAAACCATCTCTGAGTCATTTTGAAAACAAAGATAATTTAAACCAAACTAACCAATGCAATGATATCTATCCCATAATATCCAACTCTATTCTGACATTAGTCCTTATAGTTTTGGATCCCAGGGCCCTGTTAGAACACAAACACCTGGATTCAACACAAACACAGACTGGGGTCCATTTGCTTTTGAGTTAGGTAACACTGGTCAACCACAAATGTATTGTTTCAGTTTTTTAAGCTGATTTAGGATCATTTTGGTGCTGAATCCAAAAATCACATTCATTTTGCTCAATCAGGTCAACTTTCTGAACTATGCTACATATTGGCTTTTGAACATTTTTGCTTACATTTATGGGCATTTTCACATCATATGATACAAAATTCTTTCATATTTCTTGCAATAAACGAGTTCTGAAGATTTTACTTTTGCCAGTTTATGATTAATGGTTTTTCTAATATTACAGGTGAATGAAATGGCTTCGACTAGAAGATCTTGCAAAAATAAGCCTGACGTATTCTGCTCCATCTGCGCTGAATACACCATTGTACCTAACAGGAATCAAGTCACAAGTTTCATAAAGTGTGCTTACCAATCTGATTTTGGTATTAATTATTATATTTTGTGAGAAGATCAAATCTTTCAAAATCAAATTAGCAAAAAAACCTGACCTGATTGAGAAAAACAGATGTCATTTTTGGAATTAGCGCTGCAAAATGGTCCAAATTCAGTTGAAAAAAACTAGACAACTTGCAAAAAACATTTTTTTGTAACCCAGTGTAATGATTCTACAATTAGGGCTGTGTATCGACAAGAATCTGGCGATACGATACAAATCACAATACTAGGATCACGATATATCACAATATATCATGATACTGTTAAAAAGGCAATTTGTTTGTTTCTTTTTTTAAATGATTATTTCCTTCCTGAATTGAACGTGTCCACAGACTTTTGTCCATGTGTGTCTGAGTTAGACAGTTATGATATACCACATCTAATTAAAAAACGGACAAAGCCGTGTAAGTAAATACTGATCCAAAACTGTAGAACACCAGCAGTGCAGGTTAAATATGTAGATTCCAGAAGACGTGTATGTGTACGTGACGTGCCGTCAGCGCTGGAATCTGTCCAAGCACGTTTGTGGATCAGGGTGGAGCTGAATGTGTGGAATGCCACCAGACACACGGAGCTCCTTTTCCACAGCATCGCACTGTTCAGGTTCAGACGAGCACATCTGATTCTCATGACGAGGCTCAGTGTGAGGGGTTGACCCAGATGTGGCCTGTGCACGCACGCACACACACACACACACACGCACACACACACACACACACACACACACACACACACACACACACACACACACACAGTCGTCTCAACACAAAACACACCAAACGGCCGTTCATCAGCTCCTGTGTCACATCTCGTTTCTTTCACTCATTCTGTCCGGCAGCGGTAATCTGTGTGGAATGTGTAGGCGGGGCCGAACGCGGACGGCGTCTTCTAAAACGGCTCCAAAGACCGCCACCGCTCTGACCTCACACGCTAGGTCAAAGGTTGAGAGGGAGGACCGCTGTCAGCTAATTTCAAAAAGGACATGTTCTGGTCTCCTGTCTGTTCTGATCTGCATGTGGACGTCATGTTCTGGTCATCTCCCATCAGGGCTGGACTGGAGACGTTTACACTGGAGATCAGTTAGATTTACTGGGTTACTGCATCCATCCACTTCCTATCGCTTATAATGGGGACATATTTCAAAGTCGCACCAAATCCAGAATCAGATCCGGATCCAAATAATTTCACTAACTTTTGATGACATCATCATAAAGAAGCTGTATACCAAGTTTGAAGTCAATCAGAATTGTAGTTTCGGAGAAGAAGACGATTGAAAGTTTTGTAACAGAGGACAGACAACAGACGATGACTGACGACAACAGACGACGACAGACGACAGACGACGACAGACGATGACAACAGACGACGACAGACAATGACAGACGACGACAGACAACAACAGATGATGACGACAGACGATGACAGACAACGACAGATGACAGACAACGACAGATGACAGACAACAACAGACGATGACAATGACGACAGACAATGACAGATGACAACAGACGATGACTGACGACAGACGACGACAGACAACAGATGATGGAGGCTGCATGATGACAACAGCTTATGGTCTGTCGGCTGGTAAACTAATAATATTTTGCCTGTTACTAAATGTTTTGTGCCTTTGTAGATCTGAGCCATAATACATAATGTGGACATGCATAATAATGCCATCCATCCATCCATCCATCCATCCATCCATCCTCTTCCTCTTGTCCAGGTCACAGGGGTAACAGTCTAAGCAGGGATGCCCAGACTCCTCCTCCAGCTCTTCCAGTAGGACCCCGAGGTGTTCCCCGGCCAGCCCAGAGACACAGTAATAATGCATGGATAATGATTCATTGTTTACATCCCTAATAATGGCATATACGCCAAATTCAACCCCAACGACACACAGGAAATGTACAAGTTAACCCTTTCAGAGGACTCCAGCCGGCATGGATACTGTACATCCTACTGTTTGAAGTCATTCTAAGCAGGATTTGACATGTGGACCAAGGTTATCATAGTTTGGGATTTTTCATTCGAGTTTAGTTTCATTTAGTTTGGACTTTTTTTCTCTAATTCAGTTCATTTTAATTCATTTTTAGATCAGGTTTGCTAGTTTTTATTAGTTTTCATTTTTTTCTAAATGCTTAGTTTTAGTATTAATTTTAGTTTAGTCGTCTCTTTTCTCTTCTTCTCTGTCGTCGTATTCAAATAAATCCCAGACAGGACTCTGCTGCTTTCTCCCAACTTTAGTCTCCATGTTTCCAGGTAGAGTTAGTTCTAATTACTTTTTAACCACCTAAAAATCACCTAGAAATTACCCAAAAACCACCCAAAAAAACACCTAAAAAAACCACAAAAAACACCCAAAAACCACCTAAAAATCACTCAAAAATTAACAAAAAAACCCCTACCTAAAAATCACCCAGAAATGACCCAAAAACCACCTAAAAATCACCAAAAACCACAAAAAACACCCAAAAACCACCTAAAAATCACTCAAAAATTAACAAAAAAACCCCTACCTAAAAATCACCCAGAAATGACCCAAAAACCACCTAAAAATCACCAAAAACCACAAAAAACATCCAAAAACCACCTAAAAATCACCAAAAACCACAAAAAACATCCAAAAACCACCTAAAAATCACCCAAAGATTAACAAAAAAAAACCCTACCTAAAAATCACCCAGAAATGACCCAAAAACCACCTAAAAATCACCAAAAACCACAAAAAACATCCAAAAACCACCTAAAAATCACCCAAAGATTAACAAAAAAAAACCCTACCTAAAAATCACCCAGAAATGACCCAAAAACCACCTAAAAATCACCAAAAACCACAAAAAACACCCAATTTCTCTAATGCAGTTCATTTTAATTCGTTTTTAGATCAGGTTTGCTAGTTTTTATTAGTTTTTTTTTTTTCTAAATGCTTAGTTTTAGTACTAATTTTAGGTTTTTTTACATCTTTTCTCTTCTTCTCTGTCGTATTCAAATAAATCCCAGACAGGACTCTGCTGCTTTCTCCCAACTTTAGTCTCCATGTTTCCAGGTAGAGTTAGTTCTAATTACTTTTTAACCACCTAAAAATCACCTAGAAATTACCCAAAAACCACCCAAAAAAACACCTAAAAAAACCACAAAAAACACCCAAAAACCACCTAAAAATCACTCAAAAATTAACAAAAAAACCCCTACCTAAAAATCACCCAGAAATGACCCAAAAACCACCTAAAAATCACCAAAAACCACAAAAAACACCCAAAAACCACCTAAAAATCACTCAAAAATTAACAAAAAAACCCCTACCTAAAAATCACCCAGAAATGACCCAAAAACCACCTAAAAATCACCAAAAACCACAAAAAACATCCAAAAACCACCTAAAAATCACCAAAAACCACAAAAAACATCCAAAAACCACCTAAAAATCACCCAAAGATTAACAAAAAAAAAACCTACCTAAAAATCACCCAGAAATGACCCAAAAACCACCTAAAAATCACCAAAAACCACAAAAAACATCCAAAAACCACCTAAAAATCACCCAAAGATTAACAAAAACCACCTAAAAATCACCCAGAAATGACCCAAAAACCACCTAAGAATCACCAAAAACCACAAAAAACACCCAATTTCTCTAATGCAGTTCATTTTAATTCGTTTTTAGATCAGGTTTGCTAGTTTTTATTAGTTTTTTTTTTTTCTAAATGCTTAGTTTTAGTACTAATTTTAGGTTTTTTTACATCTTTTCTCTTCTTCTCTGTCGTATTCTAATAAATCTCAGACAGGACGTATGGTGCTGCTAGCTAAAATTGCTAGAGTGAAATAAATCGCTTTCGTATCAATCTGACATTGACAAAGACGAAAACTAAGGGAATTTTATCCATACTTTTTATCTGTTTAAGTTAGTTTTGTAAACACACAATACAGTTTCAGGTTGTTTTTTTTTCTTTTAATTATAGTTTTTATTTATTTCAGTTAACGAAAATGTTCTTTCCATTCTAGTTTTGGTCATTTCGTTACTTTTCCTTAACGATAATAACCTTGATGTGGACAGTATGATGTTGTGGGTGAATGATTCCAATAGCAGATGCCCACACCCACAGTGAACAAAGACCCCCCCCCCCCCCCCCCCCAGTGTGTCCTCTGTGCCTGAGCAGCCCCAGGGCTTAGGTCAGCTGATGGACTCCACATTATACACAGTACCATTCAGCCCCCGTCTGCTCCGACGGAAACGCAGCAGCAGATAAGCAGCGCTGCCAACGGTCGGCTTTAGCTGCAGTGAGTGTCTGAGCGACGAGTGACAGCATCAGACTGGAAGTGAACAGGACCAGGACTGGAAAACTGCACACATTTACAAACTCAACTGCACAATCCACTGGGTTTATGGTTCATTCATACAGATGGAAGAATTCTGCTCCCACCAACAACAGCCCACTGAGGTCAGAACATCACATCCACACATATGATCCATCCAATGAATGGAACGTGTGTGAACGGCGTACATGACGTCACGGTTTCCTACAACGCCTGAAAATGTAAACACCGCACCAAACCACAAATGTAATAAAACCCAACAATATGAGAAACAACTTCAGACACAGGTGTCAAACATGCGGCCCGAGGGCCAAGTCTGGCCCACCAAAGGGTCCAGTCCAGCCCCTTTGGAGGAATTTATGAAATGCAAAAATTACACTAAAATATTAACAATCATTTTCATTCAGGTTCCACATTCAGACCAATTCAATCTAAAGTGGGTCAGACCAGTCAAATACTATCAGAATAACATAGAAATCCTCACAACTCCCAATTTTGTCCTTGTAAATGTAAATATTTTTTATATACTTACATTAAAACAAAGTATAATTTCACCCAAAAAATGTGAATAAATCGAAAAAATATGAACAACCTGAGATGTTTTAAGAGAAGTAAGTACAATGTTAAGCATATTCTGCCTGTTATTAAATGTTTTTGTGTGTTTGTAGATCCGAAGGGATCTGTCAGTTATAATGAACATGTGAAAATGATAAACTGAAGCAGAATAGTGTTAAAATTACACATATTGTTTGAGTTTGTTCATGTTCTTCACATTGTTTGAAAGGACAGTTTGTAGATGTAAACATTTTCATTGTTTAATTTTACTTTTTTCACTCTAAAACATAGATAAAAGTTTGGAGTTGACATTATTTCTATATTATTCTGTTATTATTTTACTGGTTCGGCCCACTGCAGATGAAATTGGGCTGAATGTGGAACTGAACTAACAGGAGTTTGACAGACCTGACTTAAGAGATAATTTAACATAAATATTCTTAAAACTCAAAATGCAGACCTCTGGACTGAAAATAAAGATCATTTTGGATCCGTTATCAGAGTGTGTTACTGTATTTACATAACTGGTCGTGTTGTTACCTGGGCTGTGTATCGGCAAAAATCTGGTGATACGATACAAATCACAATACTGGGATCATGATATGATATATCATGATATATCAGGATACTGTTAAAAAGGCAATTTTTTGTTTGTTTGGTTTTTTTTAATGATTATTTCCTTGAAACTGTGTTCAAACTGAAATTCTGTTTTCCAGACATTCCAGTTTCAGATCCTGTTCAAATGTTCAGATTCTATTAGTTCACAACTAACATCAGAACAGGATTGGAGTTCAATCCCAACAAAGGAACCAACATTATTGACTATTAGTGTTAAATAATAATAAATAAAATATAAACAAAAAAGCAAAACAAAAAACTAAAATGAACCTCCACAAAATCTGCATTTGAATAAATACCTAAAAATATCGATATCGTACTGTTTAATATCGATACAGTATCGTGAAATGAAATATTGTGATATATTGCAGAACTGATATTTTCTCACAGCCCTACTGTGCTTTAAATCCTGCTGTGCTCTGTCGTCAGAATGTTCCAGAAGACATTCTGTGGAGTTCAGACACTAAACCCACTGAGTCATGTGACGTACTGGATGTATGTTGGAGAACACAACTGCAATTTCCTCCATGAAACATAAATAGGAAGAATATCCTTCTAATAGCTCCAGGGAGAGAACAAATGGAAGTTCCTGTAGGCTCCGCCCCCTCCCACTGGAAGGGTTGGATGGATTGTGGAGACAGGAAATGGAAGGACTGGACCTTCAGCCGCTGGAGCCCCGTGTGGACCACAGTCACACCATCACAGATTCACAGAACTGACTCCAACTCTGTTATCTGTTGGTTTTACTGGTACGTTCCAAAGTGCAACTGCCTGTTTTTGTACGACTGTTTTTGATCACTAGGGCTGTGTACGGGCAAGGATCTGGAGATACGATACAAATCACAATACTAGGATCATGATACGATATATCACGATACTGTTAAAAAGGCAATTTTTTTTTTGTTGATTTCTTTTTTTTTAAATGATTATTTCCTTGAAGAATTGAATTCCAGCAGAAATCTGCAAAAATGCTTAACACATTTGTATTTGATCCCAACAGGATCTAATGTTCTATCATCAAATGTTCAAACTGTGTTCAAACTGAAATTCAGTTTTACAGACATTCCAGTTTCAGATCCTGTTCAAATGTTCAGATTCTATTAGTTCACAACGAACATCAGAACAGGATTGGAGTTCAATCCAAACAAAGGAACGAATATTATTGAATAAAACTAGGGCTGTGCAATTAATTGAAATTCAATTACGATTTCGATTATTACACGCAACGATTACAAAAATTATGTAATCGAGAAAAAACGATTATTAATTTTGAGTTGTTTAATTCACGCGCACGCAAGCTACCATGAGCTGCTCTGCCCCGCCCCCCTCTAAGCTACTGCTGCCTGCTAGCCGGCAGGTCCACCCCAAGAGGACAGTTGTACCAAGCGGTCTGGAAAAATAGCAGGAGAATCGCAGCAGAAGTGCTTGGTAAACAAAAAAGGCAAGTCCAATTTAATTGTATGGAATCACTTTGGGTTTGATGAAGAGCAAAAACCCATTACGTGCAAAAAGTGTTTCGTAGTTGTGTCCGCACCGACCGCTAACACAGCAAACCTTTAAACCATCTAAAGTTTAATCACCACGACCTTTATCATAATCTTATGAAAAACTAAAACACATAAAAAAAAAACTCCGTCTACAACTTCGTCCACAATGCAATCTTCAGTCTCCGAATCTCTTTACGCTGTAACTCCCGTATTAACCTAACCCTAACCCGTATAACCCTAACGTACGTATTCCAGATGGCTGATGTAAACAGAAGACCTGAACTGAAACCTCACAGCACGCCACTGAATTTACTGTTTCATACTACATTGAACATACTTGAATTTATAATTTGCACTTTATGTGAGTTTTTTTTTATTGCTCCAGTTCTATGGCAAGTCTAGAGCAGTTTAATTCCAGTGCACTATTTATTTACAAAAGGAAACATACTTGAATTTACAGTACACTTATTTGCATTCAAAGAGTTTTTTGTTTCGTACAAAAGTGAACATACTTTGTTTTAATGGTTAAAAGCTTTATTTATATTTAAAGAGTATATTTTACATTGTTTTGCAAGAAAAAATAAACAACTTTAAGGTTAACAAATAATCGTTTTTAATAATCGTGATTTCGATTATTGCTAAAATAATCGTGATTATTTTTTTTTTTCTATAATCGAGCAGCCCTAAATAAAAGAGTGTTAAATAATAAGTAAAAGAAAAACAAAAAAACTAAAATGAACCTTCTCAATATCTGCATTTGAATAAATACCTAAAAATATCAATACAGTACTGTTTAATATCGATACAGTATTGCGAAATGAAATATCACGATACGTTGCAGAACTGATATTTTCTTACAGCCGTAGCTGTGAATCGTCGTCTGTTTCAGGTTCATTAAAGCTGCTGTCAGTTTGTGCTTGTGTTCCTTTTCTTCAGTGCTGTTGTTTTACTGTGTGTTTAGGGTCAAAACAGGTGGAAGAACAGAAAAAGTTGGACAGGTTTGGACTAAATAAGGCACTAGAATGGACATCAATAAGAGATTTAGGACGTTGAACATCAACTGTGAACTGGAACACACTGAACAACAACACGGATTTGAATATAGTTTTTGTTTTGGGTTTCATTTTCTCTAAATCAGTCCAGCTGCTTTTTTTTTTTTGACATCTGGTTGAACTCTATAAAGCAGTTCCACGGTCAAAACTCAGTAAAAACACGGTAAAAAAAAATAAAGGAACATCACCACAACACTGGAAGCAACAGGAAAAACAAAAAGAAGGAAAACTGAAAAAAAAAAAAAAAAAGCCTAAACCGTTTATTTTTACAGTGAGTCGGTCTCACTCACTGCTCTGTGTTTGACCCCCCTTCCACAGGCAGTGGGGGGTGAACTGAGCATGCTCAGAAGTCTATGGAAAGAACAAGGTCTATTCTATCAGCACGATTACAAATTTTTCTAGAGCAAACGATGGAACGAGCGCCGCACATACATCAGGGGTTAAAGCAGGGGTCTCAAACATGCGGCTGTGGGGTGAATTTCCAAAGTGTATAAATTCCACAGTCCAGGCTGTGGAACTCATGTTAGTGTGGGTTCCACATCCAGACCAATCTGATCTACAGTCCAATAATAACAGCAGAAGAACCCACACAGAAGAAGGACTGCAGATTTACTACTGGGTTTGATGGGAAAAATATTACATTATGCCCATAAATAATGACAACTTCAAATTTTTTGATTTTGTTTTACTGCAAAAAATAACATTAAATTATGCCAATATTTACATTTGCAAACTATCCTGAAACAATAAAATGTAAACAACCTAGAACAGAATTGAATTAAGCAAAAAAAAAAAAAAAAGTTTAGTTTGAATTAAGGAAAAAATGTTGAATCAAGCAAAATAAAATCTTCAATTAAGTAAAAAAAAATCTTCAATTAAGCCAAAAAAAAATCCTGAATTTAGCAAAAAATCTAGAATTAACAACTTCAATTTTTTTGTCTTTGTTTTAGTGCAAAAAATAACATTAAATTCTGAAAATATTTCCATTTCCAAACTCTCCTGTACCAATAAAATGTGACTAACCTGAACAAATGTGTCCAACCTGAAATGTCTGTATTAAATTCAGTCCAGTTTGAACTCTTTTCTTCCTGTTCCTCAGTGTTTAGTGTCTTTGGAGATCTGATCCAGAATGCACATGGACTAATGAGAAGTGGAGGCATAATTTTGTTAAAATTGCACTTATTTTACTTAAGAAATTTCAGTTTTTTCAGGTTATTCACATCTTTTTTTTTTGGTAGTTTATAAAAGTAAGTATTTTCATAATTTAATCTTGTTTTTTTGCACTAAAACAAAGACATAAATTGTCAGTTGTCATTATTTATATGTTCTTCTGTTCTTCTTTTCCTGGTTGGGTCCACTGCAGATCAGATCAGACTGAATGTGGAACCTGAAAGAACAGCAGTTTGAGAACCCTGGTTTAAAGGGTTAAAGTCATTAATGCAGATACTGATATAAAATACTAAGAATTCTAAGTGAGGTGCAGGATGACATAAGTGCAGAGGGTGATGCAGAGCTGGACGTACAGAGTTGTTAGACAGTGAGTAGAGCGGTGCAGTGTCAGATGCCACAGTGTGTTTGGTCTGCAGGGGCTGAGGCTGCTGACCGGAGGAAAAAAAAAAAAAAAAAAAAGCCCACAGTAAGCGATCTGCATTCTGTCGGTGCTGAACACAATGACGCAGCAGAGAAATACAGTCAACGCCAAAGCAGCTGCCTCAGCGAAAGCACCTGGCTGTTTCCATGGTTACAGGCCACTCCGAGGACGGGTCCACAGGGTGATTAGAGGACGAACTGTCAGAGGAAACAGACTCTGAAGCAAGCTTCGAATAGATCTGGATTTTTCATTCTAGTTTAGTTTTATTTAGTTTGGACTTTTTTCTCTAATTCTGTTCATTTTAATCCGTTTTTAGAGCAGGTTTGATAGTTTTTATTAGTTTTCATTTTTTTCTAAATGCTTAGTTGTAGTTCAGTTGTAGTTCAGTTGTAGTTCAGTTGTAGTTTAGTTGTAGTTCAGTTGTAGTCCAGTTGTAGTTCAGTTGTAGTTCAGTTGTAGTTCAGTTGTAGTTTAGTTGTAGTTCAGTTGTAGTTTAGTTGTAGTTCAGTTGTAGTTTAGTTGTAGTTTAGTTGTAGTCCAGTTGTAGTTCAGTTGTAGTTCAGTTGTAGTTTAGTTGTAGTTCAGTTGTAGTTTAGTTGTAGTTTAGTTGTAGTTCAGTTGTAGTTCAGTTGTAGTTTAGTTGTAGTTCAGTTGTAGTTTAGTTGTAGTTCAGTTGTAGTTTAGTTGTAGTTTAGTTGTAGTTCAGTTGTAGTTTAGTTGTAGTTCAGTTTTAGTTTAGTTGTAGTTCAGTTGTAGTTTAGTTGTAGTTCAGTTGTAGTTTAGTTGTAGTTCAGTTGTAGTTCAGTTGTAGTTCAGTTGTAGTTCAGTTGTAGTTCAGTTTTAGTTCAGTTGTAGTTCAGTTGTAGTTTTGTTGTAGTTCAGTTGTAGTTCAGTTGTAGTTCAGTTGTAGTTTAGTTGTAGTTCAGTTGTAGTTCAGTTGTAGTTTAGTTGTAGTTCAGTTGTAGTTCAGTTGTAGTTCAGTGGTCTCTTTTCTCTTCTTCTCTGTGCTCCTATTCAAATCAATCCCAGACAGGACTCTGCTGCTTTAGTCTCCATGTTTCCAGGTAGAGTGGGGACCAGAAGACGACTGGAAACCACAGTGAACACAAGTGACAGACCCTTAAATATCATATGGGGCCAGCAGCTAAAATTGCTCCACAAAATAAATCGATTTTGTATCAATCCGACATTGACAAAGACGAAAACGAAGGGAATTTTATCCATAATTTTTATTCGTTTTAGTTAGTTTTGTAAACACACAATACAGTTTCAGTTAGTTATGTTTTTTTCTTTTAATTATAGTTTTTATTTATTTCAGTGAACAAAAATGTTTTTTCAATTCTAGTTTTGGTCATTTCGTTAGTTTTCGTTAACGATAATAGTCTTGTTACAGACCACTCTGAGGACGGGTGTACAGGGTGATTAGAGGACGAGCTGTCAGATTAAACCAGGGCGGTCAAACTCCTTTTAGTTCAGGGTCCATTATTCAGCCCAGTATGATCTGCAGTGGGCCGGACCAGTAAAACAATAACAGTAAAAAAAAAAAGTAAAATTACATTATGATAATGTTTACATCTACAACGTTTTCCTTAAAAATCTGACTAACATGAACAACTTTAAATGTCTTAAGTGCAGTTTTACCAATATTCTGCCTCAGTTTATCATTTACACATGTGCGTTACAACTTATGTTACAATTACAAAAAGAGAAAACATTTAATAACAGGCAGAATATTGGTAAAACTGCATTTACTTCTCTTCAGACATTTTGGGTTGTTCATATTTATTCAGGTTTTTCACATTTTTTGTAAGAGGATAGTTTGTTGATATAAACATTTTCATGTAATTGTACTTTTTTACACTAAAACACAGATCAAATCTGCAGTTTTCATTATTTATTATGATAATATTTTACTGCTCTGACCCTACTGACATGTAATCGTTCTGTATGTGGAAACTGAATTAAACAGATTTTTACATCACTGATTGTTAATATCTTCAGTGTAATTTTTGCATTTCATTAATTCATCCTACTGGACCCAGACTGGACTCTTTGGCGGGCCGGATTTGGTCCCCAGGCTGCATGTTTGACACCCGTGGATTAAACGGACTCTGAATGTAGTCCAGCAGTCAGATGAAACCAGCGATACAGCTGTTTGATACGAGGAAAAGAAGAAAAGTTGAGTCAAAGCCTTTATCAGCTGAGCCCTGAGGAGTTCAGAGGAAGTACGACACGCCGACAGAACAGCCTCTATCAGCGCTGGGCGTGTTCGGGTTTACGCATTTACCAGCACTTTGACATGGTTCCTTTGAGCCAAAGGGGACTGCTGGGTTTCCTCTGTGATAATTACAGACTAGACCTGGGCCTGTACATATGTGGATCTGGCACAGAACGGGTGACTCCAATCCTATTATCGTCCCACGGTCGACTGCGCAGACGCTCTCATGAGCAGCGTAACGAGCGTTTGAAATATGACTGAAGCAAACTCCACTGAAGGGACACACACACACACATCAGCCACACATCAGTTTAAACCAAATACCAGAAAACAAAAGGACATGTTTACATCTGTTAGTGTTAGTTTGATTCATACATGTTTATCATTGAATTTGTTCGGATTCAAAGATTCTCACTATTATTATTATTATTATTATTATCATTATCATTATTATTATTAATAATAGTATTATTATTATTAGAACAGTGTTTTTCAACCTTGGGGTCCGGACCCCACATGGGGTCGCCTGAAATTTCTAGTAATTGATAAAAAATTAAAATTTACATTATATAGCCTAAATGTTGCCTAAAATGAATGTTTATTTGCAACATAATATAGCAAACTATTACACGATCAAAAACAGTAATTTTAGCAAATAAAATGTCTCGACTCGGTGGTGCAGTGGTTAGCACTGGTGCCTCACAGACAGAAGGTCCTGGGTTCGATTCCAACACCAGTCGACGGGGGTGGGACCTTTCTGTGTGGAGTTTACATGTTCTCCTCGTGTCTGCCTGGGTTCTCTCTGGTACTCTGGCTCCTCCCACCATCCAAACACATGCACTGATAGGTTAATTGGTTAATCTAAATTGTCCATAGGTGTGAATGTGAGAGTGATTGTTTGTCTCCATATGTTCAGTCTGTGATGAACTGGAGACTTGTCCAGGGTGAACCCCACCTTCACCCACATGTAACTGGGATAGACTCCAAGAGACCCCCGTGACCCTAGTGAGGATAAAGCGGGTTCAGAAAATGAAAGAATGAATAAAATGTCTCTGTTTTGAATGTTTGGGGTCGCCTGAAATTTCTAATCATTTATTTAAAAAAATTTTAAAATTAAAACTTACTAATAAAAATTTACATTATATGGTCTAAATGTTGTCTAAACTTAACGTTTATTTGCAACATAGTATAGCAAACTATTACATGATCAAAAACAAAGTAATTTAGTCAAAAAAATGTCTCTGTTTTGAATGTCTGGGGTCGCCAGAAATTTCTAGTAATTTACAAAAATAAAATAAAATAAAATAAAATTTACTAATAAAAATTTACATTATATATCTTAAACGTTGTCTAAAATTAAAGTTTATTTGCAAGGTAGTATAGCAAACTATTACATGATCAAAAACAAATTAATTTTAGCCAAAAAAAGTGTCCCTGTTTTGAATGTCTGTGATGTTAAAATGGGGTCATGAGTCAAAAAAGGTTGGGAACCACTGGGTTAGAACAAACACAAAATAACACTGGCATCAACAGAGACTATCTGCAAAATTATTATTTCACACATGTGCTTTGGGACGGGCCCAGAATTTCACAATTGCTGCATCCCTATATGACTATACTGTCCAAGATGGAAAATAGAAAATTTAAATTTTATTGATTTTCAATGCAAAATATTACAGTGAAATCCAACTCTAGTACTGTGGTTTATGGGTTTGATCTTTGCCTTTTTTGAAAACAGACGATTGAATCAATCTAATGGAAAATATAGAATTAAATACTACAATGACAGTTCTGAGAACATAGCGACCTAGCGCTGGTGGCCCAGAGTGACGCTGGCTTGAATTGACAACAAACAAAATCCAAACTCTAAAACGCTCTGATATCGGACCGCCCACCTACGGTTCCACTGAAACTGTGAAACCTCATTTTGCTTATATTCACTTTGGGGAAATCTGAAGTCACTAGAGAGGGGATTGTGTTCTTCCACCTGACTGATGTTTCTTAAAGGTAGTGGGTATCTCTGGGTAACAGACATTGTTCAATAGCTTCATTTAAAAGCATTAAATTCACACCGTCACAAAACCACAGAATGAACGTGTACGTGTCAGCTCCATGAACAAACCCTGAGGTGCTCCCATCATCATGACTCATAATAACCCTCTGATCCTTTGATAATAGTGTGTTTCATGTGACTCACAAACATTCAATCAGCAGCAGGTATGTTTTCAGCGTCATCTTCATTATGTCCGTTTAAAGGAGCATATGCAGCTGAAATATGGGTGGAACACTTCAGACTGACTGAGAGACTGACATAAGAGCCAGTAAAGCAGCAGGGCCAGATCCAGCCCAAGTCAACATCAGTGTCATCTGGGGAACTGCTGAAAACATTTCACCATCACTTGGAGAAAAAAAAGATATAATCAATATAAAATGAAACCTAAAAAGGACTAAAATATGTAAATGCACTATTAACTATAATAATAATATTTGTTCAGACTCACATATGTAAATGCACTATTGACTATAATAATAATATTTGTTCTTGTATCCGTATATTTCCAGTCTGTGAATCTGTTGAACTAATTCTTCAACAGTACATGAATATTCAAAGGTTCTGTCCAATCCAATTATCAGTCAAATATTCTCTGCTATTATCTGTATATACCACTTCAGTTGTAACATGTCTGTTCAATAAAAGTTTATTTAAATTCCGGGCCACCCCATGTGGGGTCCCAGCCCCATGGTTGAAAAACACTGGGTTAAATAGTTGTGAAAGGGCAAACAAAAATGTATGAAGGCTGTCCATCCGTTACCGCTTGGCCCGCTCCCACAGTTTAGTATCAAAGATGTTCGGACATTTAGCGCTATCCTCTGCATTATATTATAGCTGTGAGGGCCAGACATTTAAAATCCACTGGCACATTCAGTTCCCACCAAGGTTATTATCGTTAACTAACGAAATGATGAAAACTAGAATTATAAAAACATTTTTGGTAACTGAAATAAATAAAAAGTATAATTCAAACAAAAAATGATAACTGAAACTGTTTTCTGTGTTTGCAAAACTAACTAAAACGTACAAAAATTATGGATAACATTCCCTTCATTTTTGTCTTTGTCAATGTTGGATTGATACAAAAGCAATTTATTTCACTCTAGCAATTTTATCTAGTGGCACCATACGACACTTTTTGGTCCATCACTTGTGTTCACTTGTGGTTTCCAGTCGTCTTCTGGTCCCCACTCTACCTGGAAACATGGAGACTAAAGCAGCAGAGTCCTGTCTGGGATTGATTTGAATAGGAGCACAGAGAAGAAGAGAAAAGAGACCACTGAACTACAATTAATACTAAAACTAAGCATTTACAAAAAAATAAAAACTAATAAAAACTAACAAATCGGCTCTAAAAACAAATTAAAACGAGCTGAATTAGAGAAAAAAAAAGTCCAAACTAAATAAAACTAAACTAGAATGAAAAATCCTAAACGATCAGAACCTTGGTTCCTGCTCATGTTATCCTTCTCTCTCCTTTTGATGAGGAAACCAAACCCCATATTATCATCCATGGCGGAACAGCTGCTGAACTGTCCAGCGTCTCTTTCTCTACTTGGACAAGTGTTGAACGGTCCTCTTCATTATTCATCGGTGCTGCAGAGTCTGTGAATAATTCAGTTCACACTGAGGCAGAGGACACACACCCATCACACCACAGCGACAGAGAAGAACTGAGCAGACAACGGCCCACATGGACTCCACATGAAAACTACGAGGGTACCATCAAGGTTATTATCGTTAACTCGGTGCCGTTACTTCTCATGGTTGTTGTGTTTTATCTGTAACATTTTCACATTTGGGTCTATATTCAGTCTGTTACAGAAACAACCCTGAGGTACTGTTTGATTAATGGCTGCATTTCATTCACCTGGATAAAAACGATGGATGAAAAGAACTCAAATGTCTTATTTTAATCACTGTCTCTTGTATTTGGAGTATTTGCACCTGAATGGGGGGTTTAGCGCCACCAACTGCCCAGGCAAAAATAAGCAGACACCAGTTGGATCTAACTGAGCAAACAGGTCAACTTTCCATTTGTTTGCATCAAGGTTATTATTGTTAATGAAAACTAACGAAATGACGAAAACTAGAACTGTAAAAACATTTTTGTTAACTGAAATAAATAAAAACTATAATTAAAAGAAAAAAACAAAACTACCTGAAACTGGATTGTGTGCTTATAAAACTAACTAAAACATATGAATACCAGTGTTCAGAACTCAGAGCTCCTCCTTCACCCTGAACGCTGTGCATGTGTGGATCCACTCTGTTTAAATCCAACAGTTTCCAGGTTGTTCCATACAGAAGAAACAGCTGAAGCT
This sequence comes from Sphaeramia orbicularis, assembly GCF_902148855.1. Lineage (NCBI taxonomy): Eukaryota > Metazoa > Chordata > Actinopteri > Kurtiformes > Apogonidae > Sphaeramia > Sphaeramia orbicularis. The sequence continues at coordinate 52,896,533 of NC_043969.1, read as the reverse complement.
TGGTACCAGTCATGGGTCTGTCCAATTAGATTCAATTCACAGCAATATTAGTTGAGTTCTAATGTTAAATGTGTGGGAAATGGGATTGTTACCTCCACCAGGAAGTATTGTGATCAGTTTGTTTTGTGTGTTTGTGTGCGTGTTTGTTTGTTAGCAAGGTAAGTCAAACAGTTATGGACGGATTTTCATGAAATTTTCAGGAAATGTTGATACTGGCACAAGGAAGAAATGATTACATTTTGGTGGTGATGGGGGGGGGGGGGGGGGGGGCAGATCTGTCTTGGTGAAGGTCTGCGCTCTCTGAGTGCTTTTCTTGTCAATGTTCAGTGTAAATGTCCACAGAGTCCACATTCCACAGTGGATGTGGACAATTTAGTTCCACATACAAGAGATTGTTCTAAGCTACAGGTGGATCCAACTGGAGGAGAATCGGAGTCATTTTGAATTTTTGATGAATTTTTGAGAAAAGAGACGACTAAACTACAAGTAAACCAAAACCAAACTAAAACTAAGCATTTAGAAGAAAATGAAAACTAAGAAAAACAAGACAAGCACTCAGAGAGCACAGACCTCCGCCAAGACAGATCTGCGCCACCCCCCCCCATCACCACCAAAATGTAATCATTTCGTCCTTGTGCCAGTATCAACATTTCCTGAAAATTTCATGAAAATCCATCCATAACTGTTTGAGTTATCTTGCTAACAAACGAACAAACAAACAAACAAACACACAAACACACAAAGCAAAGTGATCACAATACTTCCTGGCGGAGGTCAAAATCCAAAACTATTCGAACCTTGGTTACCATAACAACGCTTGTTCGGTACCCCACAGCAGCCTCAGAAATCTGTGCAAAAACATGCATGTACTCCTTCAGAGGACACAGGGCAGCATTTCCTGCCTGCGGCGTCCAGGCCTCAGGCCTCACCGCAGGGCCGGCCATGTTTGTTTAAGAGGGACGTCTCCTCGTATAGACGGACCAGAGCTGTTCAAGAATATGTGTCCCAGTGCACACCATTTATATTTACGACTTGTGACACTGCAGAGGATTTGAACTCATGGTTTGTGACGTCTCACACATGCTGGAATCAGAAAAACACAGGAGGAAATTACAGGGAGCAGGAATCTGAGTCACTGAGGTTGAATGTACGTTGAAAGGCAACACCGTTCAGACGTTTCTGCAGCTTTAAGTGGATTTCTACTGTTCTGTCACATGAAAACCTTTGGACTTTTAGAACAGCTTTATTTCAGTAGTAGGAGGGTCAGGTCCAGGGAACACACATCTGTGAGTCAAACCTCAGTTTGTCTGATCCTATTCTGTATGAACTCATCTGTTAGATTATTACTGTGATATAGAATAAATGTTTGGAGTAAAAATAACTCTCGTTTTCCAGACGGGGGAGGGGGTGGGTGGGGGGGCATCTCCACTGAACTCTGGCTCCATCATGTCAGTGATGCAAAGTCAGGAATGTGCATTTCTTCTAAACTGCCCCTCTTCAGATCCATTTATTTCATGGAATTTCTCTGTTGAATTTCTTTAGTTCTCCATAAATGTCATTGTCTGTTCTATAGCCAATGCACTGAAAAAAAACAAAACAAACTATTATTCCATCAGCAGGGGTGCTGAAAAAATACTGTTAAATAACGGAAAATAACCATCTCATAAAAATATGGTAATTTTCCATAATTAAAATAGAGTTTTTTGCTCGAACTTTACATGAGATTTTGCTTTTTTTTTTTTTTGACTTTTTAATGTTTAATAAAGAATATTTACATGTATTAAAACAATCCAATTCCCTATAAATATATATATAAATAATTTTCAATGAGACTCAGTTGTCCAATCCACTGATAAAAACTGTATTTGGACAGTTTATCAGTGCTTATACATGTTATACATTCACAAAAATACATTTATTCAACAGTTTTGTTGTGAAACCTCCTGTAATTACACAAGATATTTGTCAATTAACAAACAAGTCTGGTTCAACTGGCAGAACTAATACTTCTATTACAGTTAACTGTCAGTAATTTTATCTGATTTTATTTATTTATTTTTTTTTACAGTATTAAACTTTAAATTAACATTTTAATCACATAAATAGAAAAGAAATATTTGTTAAATTATGATACATTTGCAAATGTATTTGAACTGTATTTTTCTGTGAAAAAAAAAAAAAATTTAAAAATGGAAATTTTATGGTTCTTCACAGTTAGTTTTTTCATGTTCTTTTCCATTTGACATGTAAAATCATTGCAGTCTGTTTTTGTCATTTCATTGATATTTTCCTGTATCTTAAAAATCCAGGAAAAATCTCTAAAATGAACAGTGAAAATTCTGTTAAATTACAGATTTTTTTTACAGTGTGGTTCAATAAAGGAATCATTAAGGAATATGACATGCTTTTTTCATGAAGTATATAAAAAATATTTAACTTCTATTCTAACAGACTTGATTGAAAGAGATATTCAGGTTCTCAGAAAAAGTTGATCCATTAATCAAGTAATGATTAATGGATTGATCGATAATTTGCATCCCTAATTCTATTCTATTCTATTCTATTCTGTTCTATTCCATCTGCACACACATGACAGCTCTTTATAACTTCATGTCAGTATTACTGCACACACTGATACATCATGGAAAAGGAAAAGGTGCATACTTGAACATACTTCAGTGCTTGAACTTCTTCGATCAGTCAAAGCAAAGCCTGTGTTTAACATGAAGCATCCTCCAGTTCATTTAACCCTGGTTAATCCCCCCCCACCCCCGTCTGTGGATTACCCCCCAGCAGGTCGGCCTGCTCAGTCCAACTACAACATCTGCCCTGATACTCTGATCCAGCTACTTGGTCGTAGGAGACTGGGAAAAGCGTAAGTGAGAGGTGAATAAGTAGGAAAAGAGGATTAAGGTCTGAACAGTGTTGGGTTAACAGTCTTATTTAGTAATCAGAAGCATCAGGCACATGTAATCCTCTGATGGGCAGCACACGGTGGGAGGGCGGACTAATGAGTGACGGGCAGTTCCTTATCTTTCACAGACTACACTGTTAAAAAAAAAAAAAAAAAACTATTATTCCAGCAGCAGGGGCACCGAAAAAATACTGTAAAATAATGGAAAATAACCATCACATAAAAATACAGTAATTTTCCATAATTACAATACAGTTTTTTGCTCTAACTTTACATGAGATTTTGCATATTTTTTTTTACTTTTTAATGTTTAATAAAGAATATTTACATGTATTAAAACAATCCAATTCCCTATAAATATATATATAAATAATTTTCAGTGAGACTCAGTTGTCCAATCCACTGATAAAAACTGTATTTGGACAGTTTATCAGTGCTTATACATGTTATACATTCACAAAAATACATTTATTCAACAGTTTTGTTGTGAAACCTCCTGGAATTACCCAAGATATTTGTCAATGAACAAACAAGTCTGGTTCAACTGACAGAACTAATACTTCTGTTACCGTTAACTGTCAGGAATTTTATCTGGTTTTATTATTTTTCTTTTACAGTATTAAACATTAAATTAGCAGTTTAATCTCATAAATACAAAAGGAATATTTGTGAAATTACGATACATTTGCAACAGTATTTTAACTGTATTTTTCTGTGAAAAAAGAAAAAGATTCTTTTTAAAAAATGGAAGTTTTCTGGTTATTCACAGTTACAGTTTTTTCGTGTTATTTTACATTTGACATGTAAAATCACAGTCTGTTTTTGTCATTTCATTGATATTTTCCTGTATCTGAAAAATACAGGAAAAATCTGTCAAATAAACAATAAAAATTCTGTCAAATTACATTTTTTTTTTACAGTGTGGAGACATATCCACTGTACAAGATGGAGCCAGAGGATTAATATCACATCATACTATCAGCTGTTTACAAGACTGAGCCGTCATCCAAGTGTCAAAAAGGGAAGAAGATGTTTTAATATGTATGAAATGGAAACGTTTGGGTGAAGTCGTTCAAATGTGTGTGTACGTAAACAGCGCCATGAGTACATCCACTGGTTTAAACAACACAGCTGCAGAACTGGGACATGTATGGAGGATATCTGATGTGTTTTTAACATTCAGTACAACATTCAAAAGTAAATCCTACGCATCATAAAGGTGTCCACTTATGTTTGGAGTGTATGATAATTCATGTGGGATATGTTCTGAAATATTTCCAAAGGGGTTTGTCTGGTTCCTGCTCCTGCAGCCCCCAGGTTTGTTTACAAAACCTCCACAGATGAGCACATGCACTGGGTTCAACCTCTGGGGAGCTGAGCGGAGGGCAGCCAATCAGAACAGAGGAGGAGTGGCTCTACAGCTGAAACACAGGCTGAAACACAGGCTGAAACAGGTGGAAAGAGAGGCTGAAACAGAGGCTGAAACAGAGGTCAGCCAGTCAGAACAGAGGAGGAGTGGCTCTACAGCTGAAACACAGGCTGAAACACAGGCTGAAACAGGCGGAAAGAGAGGCTGAAACAGGCGGAAAGAGAGGCTGAAACAGAGGTGAAACAGAGGTCAGCCAGTCAGAACAGAGGAGTGGCTCTACAGCTGAAACACAGGCTGAAACAGAGGCTGAAACAGGTGGAAAGAGAGGCTGAAACAGAGACGGAAACAGAGGCTGAAACAGAGGCTGAAACAAGTGGTGCTGGTGGACTCTTTGAAGCAGACCTGTCAGTCAGACTCAGTGTTGGACTTCACTGCTGTCTTATTGTTTAACTCTTTAACAGCTGTTCTGTGCTTCAGTAAATCCATCTGATTTCCACAGACTGCAGATGAACTGGAATAAATGTGTGTGTGTGTGTGTGTGTGTGTGTGTGTGTGTGTGTGTGTGTGTGTGTGTGTGTGCGTGTGTGTGTGTGTGTGTGTGTGTGTGTGTGACTCATCACATTTCTGCCTTCCTGTCCTATGACATTCCTGCGTGGTCCTGACCTGACTGTAGTCTGAACTCTCACACACTGACAGCTGATCCAAACCTGTGAGCGCTCAGTCTGCTGGAAACTACAGATGGAACCACAGGAACGTTTCACATCACCGGTACTGGGACCAGAATGATCACAGGTATCATCATCATCATGGTATTGTTGAAATTGTGCTCAAAATGTTCAAAAAGTACAAATACACACACTGAAATAATACAACCAAGTTATATTCTGAAAAATAAATAAATAAATTAAATAAATTAAAATAACAGTCCCAGTGTCCCTTCTGTGTCAGAAACATTCCAATATTAACCCTTAGTGGTCTGAGTCTATTCTGTCTGTTTTTCAGTCCTTTTCATTTGGCCTTTATATACTATACAAACACATGTTTACTGTACCCATGTTTGGATCTGTTTTTTCAGCACAACTTCATCTGCTGTAAATCAGGTCTGTCAAACTCCTGTTAGTTCAGTTCCACATTCAGCCCAATTTAATCTGCAGTGGGCCGGACCAGTAAAATAATAACAGAATAATATAGAAATAATGTCAACTCCAGAATTTTATCTATGTTTTAGAGTGAAAAACTAAAATTAAACAATGAAAATGTTTACATCCACAAACTGTCCTTTCAGACAATGTGAAGAACATGAACAAACTGAAAAAATAAAGTGTCATTTTAACACTATTCTGCTTCAGTTTAACATTTACACATGTTCATTATAACTGACAGATCACAGCGGGTCTACAAACACACAAAACGTTTAATATCAGGCAGAATATTGTTAAAATTGTACTGACTTGTCTTAAGACATGTCAGTTTGTTCATATTTTTTCAATTTATTCACATGTTTTGGTGAAATTATACTTTGTTTTAGTGTAAATACATAAAATATTTAAATTTAGAAAGAGAAAAATTGGGAGTTGTGAGGATTTAGATTATTCTGATAGTATTTTTCTGGTCCTGCCCACTGCAGATTGAATTGTTCTGAATGTGGAACCTGAACTAAAAGGACTGTTAATTTCTTAGTGTAATTTTTGCATTTCACAAATTCATCCCAGGGCCGGACTGGACCCTTTGGCGGGCTAGATTTGGCCCCCGGGCTGCATGTTTGACACCTGTGGTCTATATCATCTGTATTATTTTTTTCACTTTAACCTACTATAAAAACATAAAAGGACAGAAAACACAGAAAATTATATAAAATCCCATTTGAAAAATGTATGTAATTTATTGCATAAATAACACACAGATGCTTATCGAACCTTTTCAAATACTTTAAAAGTGAATATTGGTTCCAAATATTAGGTATAGAAAATTAAACGTGTAATAAATTAAAACTATACTCAAATAATGACAAGAGCATTTGTATAAACATGATTGTTTTTTCTACCCAGCTTCCATTGTATTGAATGTTGTACTCCACCTTTCATATATATATATATATATATATAGTCTGGAAGGTATGTGTATGTGCATATGTATATGTGTGTGTGTATATAATTTTACTCATTTATTTATTTTCTGACCACTCAGCCTGGGTTTGGTATTTTGTTTTATTATTTTGTTTTGTGTGTGTGTTTAAAAAGAAAAACCCAATAAACACATTTATTAAAAAAAAAAATTAACTATACTCAAATATTTGACATAAAAGCAGATGTTTACAAAGGCGTTTTCTCCGGTTTAGTGCAGTAATCAAACACGGTTACCATGATAATTAGAATTTAAACGGTAATACTAACCATCGTTATACCAGTAATGGTTACATCCCTACTGTAACCCTGAGAGTACGAGCAGAATGATGCACTCTGTAATCCAACTCCACCTTTTAGCCGGAGCTGCCCTCAAAAAAGTTTAACTGTTAAAAAAAAAAAAAAAAAGAGCCAGTGGGAGGAAAATAAAAACAAAAGAATCCAGATGTAAAATGTCACTGTGACTGAAATGAGTGTAAGAGATTATAGAGAAAGACCAGAGGACTACAGGAGCAGGTACAAGCAACCTGTCCTGAGGGAGGGGCTTTAACCAGAGGGAGGGGCTTCACCCAGAGGGAGGGGGCTTTAACGGGGTGGGGTGGGGGCTTTAACCAGAGGGAGGCTGCATGACTGGTTTCACACACCAACTCCAGTGTGTACCAGTGCATCTGTGCTTTACCTCATTCATAACAGACTGGCGTCAACTCTCAGTTCGCAGCTATTATCCTTTACTAGGGCTGTGTATCGGCAACAATCTGGTGATACGATACAAATCACAATACTAAGATCACGATATGACATATCACAATATATCATGATACTGTTAAAAAGGCAATTTTTGGTTGATTTCTTTTTTTTTTTTAATGATTATTTCCTTGAAGAATTGAATTCCAGCAGAAATCTGCACAAATACTGAACACATTTTTATTTGATCCCAACAGGATCTAATGTTCTATCACAAAATGTTCAAACTGTGTTCAAACTGAAATTCTATTTTACAGACATTACAGTTTCAGATCCTGTTCAAATGTTCAGATTCTATTAGCTTATATTTATGCATTTGGCAGACACTTTTTTCCAAAGCGACTTACAGGGGAAAACCAAAATAATAAAATAAAATAAAATAAAATAAGAGAATAGATTAAAGCAGCTGTACAATTAAAAACAGTCATACAGATGAATAAAAAAGCAAAGTGATAAACTAAAATACAAAAATAGATTAAGAGGACATAAAAATAACTGTACAATTAAAACTGTGAAATAAAAATACCAAGTAAAACAACTGAATAAACATAATAATAGATTTAAAGTTCAGAACTAACATCAGAACAGTATTTTAGTTTAATCCCAACAAAGGAACTAACATTAATAAAAGACTGTTAAATAATAATAAATAAAATATAAACAAAAAAACTAAAATGAACCTCCACAATATCTGCATTTGAATAAATACCTAAAAATATCCATACAGTACTTTTTAATATCAATACAGTATTGTGAAATGAAATATTGTGATATACTGCAGAACTGATCTTTTCTAACAGCCCCATCCTTTACACATCACCTCTTCATACACATTCTTTCTTTCATTTGTGCATATTTCTGGACCTCAGCTGTAACAGTTCTACTTGTGCTTATACTCCACCTGCTGCTGAATACTTCATGTTTTGCTGTAAACACGGTGACTGTAAAAGGGTAAATGACGTGCATGACTGTGTGCAGAGCTGCTAAAATCCCCACTCGCTGAACTGGTGGAAAGTCGGCTTCACATCACAGTCAACTCATCAACATAAATATGGCAGACAAGAAATTCAAACGAACAATAAGAGAATTTCCCAAGAACTCAACGACTGTGAGGCTGAATGTACAAACTACAGAGAAACCAATGCTTATGCTTAGTTAAGGCTGCACGAGTTTGGCCAAAAATAAAATCCTGACTTTTTTCTCAGCTAAAATTTCCTTAGGGGGTCAAATGAGTGTCCATTTTTGTCAAAAAACAAAAAAAAACAGTTGTCCTACAGTCACAGAAGTGTGTGTAAATAATGCTAACACATTTGTGCACAGACTACTGATATTCTCTGACAGTGGAAGCTCTATTTTCATAAATATTGGATTTGGAATAGCATGTGGATGTGAAAACTTTTGCTGGTGGACGGACGTGACATTACCCATGATGCTCTGGTCAGTCCCAGTACTTTATTAGGAATAAACTTCTCGACTTCCTATTGCTGATTGTGCTCTTCTTCATAAATGTTGGTATTGTGGATCTAAAACAATCCCAGCTGACACAAAAACACTAAATGTGTCAGTGGACAGATGTGACATGGTTGTTGTGGATCCCATCATACTGATGCTCTGCAGCCATGTCAGCGTTTACACTAATGATCCCTGTGCAAAAACTAGGAGCACTATTATTTATTGGATAGTTTAGCATCAGACTAAAGAGGAAAGAACAATCTAGAATTGTTCTTTGTGTCTAAAAATGCTTCTTATTGTAAAAGTGTTGATGTAAACAGTGCTGTGTGCCATTCTTCATGTATGTATTGGTGGAACAGAAGCAGGATGGATCAGCACCATACTCCAGATTGAACCTGTACAAATAAAACATGTGATATGGAGGAGAGAATCTGGGAAGAAAAACTGGGGAATCCAAAAGAAGAGAAGATTTGTTTTTCAGCTCAGTTCAGTTCAAATAGAACTTGTCCATTTGTGACATGAAAATATAGCATTAATTGTGCTGAAATGGTTCATTTTGGAGCTGAAAACATAGTTCATATGAGCATCAACATGTTGAACAGAAGTGAAATCCTGTCCATTTGAACAACTGTCATTTACCAACACAAAGTTCCTTTGGATTCACTGAGACTGATTTAATATGAACACACACACAAAGAAGAGCTGTGAACACATTTGAGCTGTTGTCAAAAAACTCGATTTTTGGGTAAAACTACAAATAACAACAGAAGTCAGCATGTCGTTTTCGTGAGCAGCCCGCAATGCACGGCACTGCTCCCTATTTCAGAGGATACAGAGGATAATATAATAATAAATGGTGATAAATCACTTCAGAAAGTTTAAATAGAGTGAAAAATGCATTTGGGAACTACTACAAAATGAGCACCGGGTCTTTATGAGTTGAAGCCTCCACACAGGATCTGCATAACCATCACGCTAAGACATGCAGCGACCCATACTAATGTGGGTCCAGGTGATGGAGCTGGAGGCTTCACAGTCTGGGTCTGTATGGGACAAGCTTATGTACGGAACAGTCCAGATCTGACCAGTGGAAGTCCCAAGTACAGACTGTTACTGTCCGTCTGCTGTCCACTCATCAGCACTGACCTGGGTCCAAACCCTCCACACTGGATTTTATGCTGTTTCAGACTGACATTTCAACATTTTCTCCAGACGTGTAAACACAGTGGGATGAAAGCTGTGGCCCACATTCTACTGCCAAACATGCACTGTAAAAAAAATCTGTAATTTTACAAAAATTTAACGCTTATTTTACAGATTTTTCCTGCATTTTTCAGATACAGGAAAATACCAATGAAATAACAAAAACAGACTGTGATTTTACACGTCAAATGTAAAAGAACATGAAAAAACTGTAACTGTGAAGAACCATAAAATTTTAATTTTTTTAAAAGATTTTTTTCACAGAAAAATACAGTTAAGATACATTTGCAAATGTATCGTAGTTTCACAGATATTTATTTTCTATTTATGCAATTACACTGTGAATTTATAGTTTAATACTGTAAAAAAAATAATAAAATGAGATAAAATTACTGACAGTTAACGGTAACAGAAGTATTAGTTCTGTCAGTTGAACCAGACTTGTTTGTTCATTGACAAATATCTTGTGTAATTACAGGAGGTTTCACAACAAAAATGTTGAATAAATGTATTTTTGTGAACGTATAACATGTATAAGCACTGATAAACTGTCCAAATACAGTTTTTACAACTGAGTCTCACTGAAAATTATTTATGTATATATTTATAGGGAATTGGATTGTTTTAATACATGTAAATATTCTTTATTAAAGTTCCTCTGCACTGTGGGTTCCAGTTTAAGGCTGGGAGGACCTGTGTTCCCCCCACGCCAGAACCGTCACGAGCACGACCAAGACGCCACTTCTCCGCGAGGTGGAGCCAGCCGCACTTTCGCGTCGACAGTTTCTGGGTCATTTACTCGCGCTCCTGCTCTGAAAAATCGATCTCATCCACCATTAATCGATTATGCAAAATTAATCGATCAAATAGTTTTTTTTACCCAGCCCTCATGTGTTTATGCCATCAGTGTATTTTATGACTTTTCTTATGAGTGTTTGTGTTTGGTTTGTTGTTCTGTACAGTTGTAGAACATCTGATTACACACAGACTGGAATGCACACTGTGGACCGGATGACACCGGTCTGCAGTGTGCATTCCAGTCTTTGTATTGTATTTTTAAAAGACACAGATTTAGTTGGACATAGAGCTCGTATTAGTCAGATTTCCTGCCCACTGCTTCCCTCTTCCTTTCCCCTCTGTGACCTGAAGCAGAATACAGAGGATGTGAACATCAGCGCAGGCTCGTGGTAAACACCGACAAACAATGTAAGAAGGTACAGGAAATCTGTTGGACTGGGAGGTTTGAAAAGCACCAGGGGACAGCGAATGGTCTGGTTAGGAGTGGTGTGTCTGCCCAGAAAACACACAGGAGCAGGGTACAGGCTTCCACTGGAGCTGATTCTACATTCAGGAAGGTTTACCGTCCTTATGGGTGTAAGAAAATATCGATTCTGCAATATACTGTGATATTTCATTTCACAATACAGTATCGATATTTTTGGGTATTTATTCAAATGCAGCGATTGTGGAGATTCATTTATGTTCTTCGTTTTTCTATTTTGTTTATATTTGATTTATTATCATTTAACACTAGTTATTATGTACATCACACATACACTGTAAAAAAAAAAAAAAAAAGTTAAAAAAAATGGTAATATTCCGGCAGCTGGGGCGCCAAAAAAATCCTGTTAAATAATAGAAAATAACCATCTCATAAAAATACGGTAATTTTCCATAATTAAAATACTGTTTTTTGCCCTAACTTTACATGAGATTTTGCATATTTTTTTGCCTTTTTAATGTTTAATAAAGAATATTTACATGTATTAAAACAATCCAATTCCCTATAAATATATATATAAATAATTTTCAGTGAGACTCAGTTGTCCAATCCACTGATAAAAACTGTATTTGGACAGTTTATCAGTGCTTATACATGTTATACATTCACAAAAATACATTTATTCAACATTTTTGTTGTGAAACCTCCTGTAATTACACAAGATATCTGTCAATTAACAAACAAGTCTGGTTCAACTGACAGAACAAATACTTCTGTTACCGTTAACTGTCAGTAATTTTTTCTCGTTTTTTTACTTTTTTTTCAGAATTAAACTTTAAATTAACAGTTTAATCTCATGAATAGAAAAGAAATATTTGTGAAATTACGACACATTTGCAAATGTATTTTAACTATTTTTCTGTGAAAAAAGAAAAAAATCTTTTTAAAAAATGTAAATTTTCTGGTTATTCACAGTTACAGTTTTTTCATGTTATTTTCCATTTGACATGTAAAATCACAGTCTGGTTTTGTCATTTCATTGACATTTTCCTGTATCTGAAAAATACAGGAAAAATCTCTCAAATAAGCAGTGAAAATTCTGTTCAATTACAGATTTTTTTACAGTGTAACAGAAGTGTAAAAACACAGTATGTGCACTTTGAATGTCATGTGCAGCTCATGTCGTCCCAACTGCGACACACACTGGTTCTGTTTTAAGCGTCTACACTCCGCCTCAAACAGTCAAGAGCTCCGTGCTGAACATCAGGAAAACTGGAACCAAAAGGAGATTTATGACCAAAGACGACAGCACCACATACGTGACATACTGTACATGTGAACGGACGAAGGAGGCGGCGTGATGCAGAACACATTCCATTTTATCAGATCAAATCCCAGACATCATGTCCCCCCCCTCCCTCTCTCCTCCTCCTCCTCCCTCCTCATCATCCTAAAGCCTCAGAAGCTCATTCCTCATCGTCCATAAGAGAATCCCAGGGGGAGCGGGTCAGGAAGTGGCTTATTTGTTCCAAAGCAGATTCCACAAATACCACAGTGAGACCTTAAAGCAGAGAGGCCGGCTTCCCGTTGGCTCCAGTCAGTGTGTTCAAGACAAGTGAAGATGGCCGCCTCCTCCTGCTCCTTTAAGCTCCTCCTCCTGCTGCTTTCACAGTTTCACACAGTTTACCAGCTTCAGCACAATTAAGAACTCTCATAAACATTTCCACCCTGGAAATTATCCTAATTTACAGACACGTTACGAGGATGAAGAGGAGCACACATGTAAACATCATTTAAAACCACACGACAGACAGTGTGTCCGCTGCTTTCTGCTGAACTGGGCAAGAACTCAGCTTTTATTATGGAAAACATAAGATGTTTTCAAGTTTCACAACACTATGTGTAACTGCAGAATGGTGCACATGCATTTGATGGAGGTTTGGGTATTTTATTTTTAGTATTTTTCAGGGCTCATACAGCTGAGGAGATGCTGCTGAGCAAATAAACACTGATTTTAACAAGGTACAACACACATGCATGTTTCATGACTAATTTATTATTTGCACAGATATGATAAGTGACAAAACAAGTTCCTCAGTGCAGTGTGTGTCTGCCACTTAATTTAATTAATATTGAAAAAATCATAATATTAATTTAAAATTATTATTACATACATGATTGAGTGTGCTATACATGAAAAGTCAAATTTGATACGACAGCCAAAATGTGCAGAGTCATTCTTATGGTTCTCTGAAGCAAGGTTCTAATAGTTTTGGATTTTTCATTCTAGTTTAGTTTTATTTAGTTTTTACTTTTTTTTCTCTAATTCAGTTTAATTTGTTTTTAGAGCAGGTTTGATAGTTTTTATTAGTTTTGTTATTTTGTAAATGCTTAGTTTTAGTTTAGTTGTAGTTTAGTTGTAGTTCAGTGGTCTCTTTTCTCTTCTTCTCTGTGGTCGTATTCAAATAAATCCCAGACAGGACTCTGCTGCTTTCTCCCAACTTTAGTCTCCATGTTTCCAGGTAGAGTGGGGACCAGAAGACGACTGGAAACCACAAGTGAACACAAGTGACGGACCCTTAAATATCATATGGTGCCAGCACAGAAAACTGCTTGAGGGAAATAAATCGATTTCGTATCAATCAGACGTTGACAAAGATGAAAATGAAGGGAATTTTGTCCATAATTTGTAAATATTTTAGTTCACAGGCATCAAACATGTGGCCTGGGGGCCAAATCCGGCCCACCGAAGGGTCCAATCCAGCCTGTGGGATGCATTTGTGAAATGCAAAAATTACACTGAAGATATTAACAGTCTATGGTGTAGAAATCATTTTAATTCAGGTTGAACATACAGACAGATACAGTCCAATTAGATTTCAAGTGGGTCAGAACCAGGAAAATATTATCATAATAAACTATAAATAATGACAACCCCAAATTTTCTCTTTATTATTTTTGGTGTAAAAAAGTAAAATTACATGAAAAGTTTACATTACCAAACTATACTTTTACAAAAAATGTGAACAACCTGAACAAATATGAACGAACGGAAATGCTATTTGACCCATATTCTGCCTGTTACTAAATGTTTTGTGCGATTGTAATTAGGGCTGAATGATATGGACAAAATTTCATATCTCGATTTTCATGCCAGATATCTTGATATCGATATGATACGATATGACTACAGGTTCGGTGAAAACCAAGCATTTTTCAGAAAAATACAAACATCATAATACAAAAGAATGTGGAAAGTGCAGTTTTATATAAAAGAACTCACTACCAGTCGTCAACATTAACATAAAGTACGAATAAGTGAAATTTGTTGTGACTTCCAGAGCTGTACATGCAGGGCGAGCGCGGGGGAAATCTATATCGTTTATATCGTTGCTTTATCGAAATGAATATCCTGAATGTTATATATATATGTTACATATCTAGATATCAATACAATAACGATATATCTTTCAGCCGGAACTGTAACCCACATGTGTAAATGATAAACTGATAAACCAAGGCAGAATATTCTTAAAATCGCACTTGTTTTTCTTGAGATAATTCACGTTGTTCATGTTATTCAGATTTTTAAGGAAACGATGTAGATGTAAACCTGACCATAATAAAATTGGACTTTTTTCACTGTTATTATTTTACTGGTTGGGCCCACTGCAGATCAAACTGAACTGAAATGAGTTTGACAGCCCTGGTTTAGTTAGTTTTGGAAGCACACAATACATGTTCAGGAGTTATGGTTTTTTTTCTTTTAATTATCGTTTTTATTTATTTCAGTTAACAAAACTGTTTTTTCAATTCTAGTTGTGGTCATTTCGTTAGTTTTCGTTAACGATAATAACCTTGCTCTGAAGTATGACAGATGGCACAACTCAGTGAAGGTTTTCCACCAGATGTTGAACAGAACATTACTATCACCCAAATACCACAGAAACTTGGGAAAGTTTCAACAGCAGAGCTAAACACTGACACCAAACATCTCCATTCCACTTTGTCCTTTTGCCAGGTCTGAAAGTGTTAATATACATGGGTGTCTGAGGAAACTGTTTGAGCAGAGGGAGCAGAGATGTTAGAGAGGCTGAATAAAAAGTGGAAGCAAGGAAAGTCAGAATTACTTCCTGAATGGGTCGGAATAACAACCCAGGTGCCAAAGTTAACAGGCACCACTGAGGGAACGCCACGGTGGACGGCAAACGCACACGAAATGAGAGTCCGAGCCAGATGACATTCTACTGCAGCCACGGGATGGAAGCGCCGGTACGAGCACACAAACCAAACACCAAACACCGTCTGCACCAAATAGACCAATGAAGCCACCTTCAAGCAAAGCATCCGGAAATACCAGAGTCCACTGGAAAAGAGGCAGGAATGGGAGGGGCTAAGAGGAAGGAGGAGCTAAGAGGAAGGAGGAGATGGAGGCAGAGACAGACGAAGGCAGAGACAGAGAGAGACAGAGACAAACAGAGAAAGACAGAGACAGACAGAGACAGGAGGAGCTAAGAGGAAGGAGGAGATGGAGGCAGAGGCAGAGACAGACAGAGAGAAAAAGAAAGAGACAAAGAACAGCAGACACAGACATAGGCAGAGACAGAAATAGAGACAGACAGAGAGAGAGAGAAAAAGACTGAGACACAGAGATGGAGGCAGAGACAGAAAGAGAGAGACAGAGACAGACAGTGTGAAAAAGAAAGAGAGACAGAGAGAGAAAAAGAAACAAAGAAATAGAGACAGACAGAGATGGACAGAGAGAGAAAAAGAAAAAGAAACAGAGACAGAAAGAGAGACAGAGAGAGAGAAAAAGAGACAGAGACGGACAGAGACACAGAGACAAAAACAGAGAGAGAAAAAGAAAAAGAAACAGAGAGACAGACAGACAGAGAGAGAAAAAGAAACAGAGACAGACAGAGACAGAGAAAAAGAAAAAGAAACAGACAGAAAGAGACAGACAGAGAAAAAGAAACAGAGACGGACAGAGACAGAGAAAAAGAAAAAGAAACAGACAGAAAGAGACAGACAGAGAAAAAGAAACAGAGACGGACAGAGACACAGAGACAAAAACAGAGAGAGAAAAAGAAAAAGAAACAGAGAGACAGACAGACAGTGTGAAAAAGAAAGAGAGACAGAGAGAGAAAAAGAAACAAAGAAATAGAGACAGACAGAGATGGACAGAGAGAGAAAAAGAAAAAGAAACAGAGACAGAAAGAGAGACAGAGAGAGAGAAAAAGAGACAGAGACGGACAGAGACACAGAGACAAAAACAGAGAGAGCAAAAGAAAAAGAAACAGAGAGACAGACAGACAGAGAGAGATAAAAAAGAAACAGAGACAGACAGAGACAGAGAAAAAGAAAAAAGAAAACAGACAGAAAGAGACAGACAGAGAAAAAGAAACAGAGACGGACAGAGACAGAGAAAAAGAAAAAGAAACAGACAGAAAGAGACAGACAGAGAAAAAGAAACAGAGACGGACAGAGACACAGAGACAAAACAGAGAGAGAAAAAGAAAAAGAAACAGAGAGACAGACAGACAGAGAGAGAAAAAGAAACAGAGACAGAGAGAGAAAAAGACACAGAGACAGAAAGAGAGACAGAGAGAGAGAAAAAGAGACAGAGACAGACAGAGACAGACAGAGAAAAAGAAACAGAGACGGACAGAGACACAGACACAAAAACAGAGAGAGAAAAAGAAAAAGAAACAGAGAGACAGACAGACAGAGAGAGAAAAAGAAACAGAGACAGACAGAGACAGAGAAAAAGAAAAAGAAACAGACAGAAAGAGACAGACAGAGAAAAAGAAACAGAGACGGACAGAGACACAGAGACAAAAACAGAGAGAGAAAAAGAAAAAGAAACAGAGAGACAGACAGACAGAGAGAGAAAAAGAAACAGAGACAGACAGAGACAGAGAAAAAGAAAAAGAAACAGACAGAAAGAGACAGACAGAGAAAAAGAAACAGAGACGGACAGAGACAGAGAAAAAGAAAAAGAAACAGACAGAAAGAGACAGACAGAGAAAAAGAAACAGAGACGGACAGAGACACAGAGACAAAAACAGAGAGAGAAAAAGAAAAAGAAACAGAGAGACAGACAGACAGAGAGAGAAAAAGAAACAGAGACAGAGAGAGAAAAAGACACAGAGACAAAAACAGAGAGAGAAAAAGAAAAAGAAACAGAGACAGACAAACACAAACACAGGTAGCTTTAAAAAAAAAACAGCAAAGATAAAACCATGCTCTGTCTTTTATGAACTGGTAGAAAAGGAGAGAACACAAACAGGCAGCAGGAGGAAGAAAATGTGAGGACAGTCTGTCCCAGAGTGAACGCTGCACAGCAGGTTGAACTGGAGCCACGCTGGGACCCAGATCCAGTCTGTGCAAAAAAACAATTCACATACTTAATTTCAGTGCAAAAAAAAAAATTCAGATACTTAATTTCTGTGCAAAAAAAATCAGTGCTAGATATTCAAAAGCTTCTATAATTCAAAATCTGATGAGACAGATTTACTTCCATAGTTCAGACCATTAACACCAGATAATTATGTAACAGTCATGGCAGATCTAAGTGGATTAAATGCACATTAATGCTGAAAATAAAGCTGGAGTTAAAGGTGAGCCCCCTGTAGTGTTCTTGGTCGGTTCATGGAGTCCGTAGCTCCGTTCCCGTCTTATTTTAGAACATCCTGCCTGCGTCGGTCACCACTAGAAGAATAGCTGTATCCTGTGCGTCTGCTTCCAAAGTCTTGATTAGATCTTAATGTGCTCTTGGTTGTGCTGAAAACTCCTGACCTTTAAAGTCTGGACACATTCTTATCCCTGTTTACACATTCCACCAAGAGATATGACAGGTTTGAACAATTGTTTTGCACCCGTCTCAACTAAGGGTGTTAGAAAATATCGGTTCTGCAAAATATCACAATATTTCATTTCACAATACTGTATCGATATTAAAAAGTACTGTATGGATATGTTTAGATATTTATTCAAATGCAGATATGGTGAAAGTTCATTTTTGTTTTTTACTTTTATTGTTTATATCTTATTTATCATTATTTAACGCTGTTTTATTAAATAACGTTAGTTCCTTTGTTGCAATTGCACAAAAATAATGTTATGTTGTTAGTTCTGAACTAATAGAATATGAACATTGATAAAGTGATTAGAATTAACTGGAAACATTTCATCTTTGAATATCTTTTATCATGGTTTCTGTCAAGTTTTATCATAGTACTCATACATCATGATTAGGGCTGTGAGAAAATATCGGTTCTGCAATATATTGCGATATTTCATTTCACAATACTGTATCGATATTAAAAAGTACCGTATCGATATTTTTAGATAATTATTCAAATGCAGATATTGTGGAGGTTGATTTTAGGTTTTTTTGTTTTTCTTTTTTGTTTGTATTTTATTTATCATTATTTAACACTGTTTTATTAAATAATGTTAGTTCCTTTGTTGCGATTGCACAAAAATAATGTTATGTTGTTAGTTGTGAACTAATAGAATGTGAACACTTGAACAGGATCTGAAACTGGAATGTCTGTAAAACAGAATTTCAGTTTGAACACAGTTTGAACATTTGCTGACAGAACATTAGATCCTGTTGGGATCAAATACAAATGTGTTTAGTATTTGGGCAGATTTCTGCTCTAAGTCAATTCTTCCAGGAAATAATCATTTAAAAAAGAAACAAGCTGCCAGAATATTACTGTTTTTTTCCTTTTTTTTTTTTTTTTTTTACAGTGAATTTTTTACAAAGAAATTTTGTGGTTGTCATTATTTCTGGGTTACTGTGTTGTTATTTTGACTGTAGATCACATTGGTCTGGATGTGGAACCTGGACTGTTCAGGTTCATTTATGCACTTTCATCCTGCAGGGCCGGAATGGAACCTTTGGCGGGGGGGCCATATTTGGCCCCCAGGACACATGTTTGACACCTGTGATATAGTGTATGGGTTGGGCAATAACGCTATGAGGATAACCATCTGAAACTGTTCATCATCTTCATGCTCCAAGGGTTTAAAGGAGTGAGCGGTGGCTGTGGAAGTAGATGACTGTACTAGTTAATGTTGAGAATGATGTGAGCTGGCAGAATCCTGCAGCCTGTCTGTCCAACTGTTGTTATCACTGAAGGACGGCCCCTTCTACTGACTGGCCTTTATTCGAGCCCAGCGGTGGAGCTGGTGCTATCCGTTAAAGCAGACAAAAGACACAGTGGCAGGCCTGCTGGTTAACGCACAAACACAAATCAACTACAGACACGTGACGTTACAGAGGAGGCCAGCGTGTGTTCCACGTCTGTGCAGTAACAAATAGGACTGGAAGAAAATATCAGTTCTGCAACATATCATGATACTTCATTTCACAATACTGTATCGATATTAAAATGTACTGTATCAATACTTTTAGGTATTTATTCAAAAGCAGATATTGTGAAGGTTCATTTTTGGTTTTTTGTTACTGTTTTTTGTTTATATTTTTGTTATTCTTATTTCACACTCTTTTATTCAGTAATGTTGGTTCCTTTGTTGGATTGAACTCAAATCCTGTTCTGATGTTAGTTGTGAACTAATAGAATCTGAACATTTGAACAGGATCTGAAACTGGAATGTCTGGAAAACAGAATTTCAGTTTGAACACAGTTTGAACATTTTGTGATAGAACATTAGATCCTGTTGGGATCAAATACAAATGTGTTTAGTATTTGTGCAGATTTCTGCTGGAATTCAATTCTTCAAGGAAATAATCATTTTAATCCTTTCATGCATCAATTATCAGAACCTTAATCAAGATTTTTTTTTTTTTTACTGAGTGTTTTTATTCCTCTTTAGGCATGAAAAAACCAATGTGACTGAATGTTTTCTTTTTAAGAACCTATTTTTCATGGGGTTACAAAAATGTCCAGTCAGCTGGACACCATGCATTTACTGACATACTGTGTGAAAACTATGAAATACATTTTTTAATGCTGTTAATCTGTTCTCACATTTTAACATTCTATAACCCCCTGAGACCCAGCAAAGCATTTTTGTCCTCTGTAGGGGACAAGAATTTTACAGTTTTATAAAAAAAAAAAATGCTGTCCACTGCAAAGGACATTCCATAAAAAATAAAATAAAAAAAAATAAAATATAAATATATATCTATATCTATATATATATCTATATCTATATATATCTATATATATCTAAATCTATATCTATACATATATATATATATATATATATATATATATATATATATATATATATATATATATATATATATATATATATATATATGAAAAAACTGTTGCATCATGCTGTTTCCAATCAAGACAATTATTAAATGTAAAAAAGTCAAAACTTTTCCTTTCCTGGGTCTCTTGCTATTACTCAGATATGCCAAATAAATGTTGTTTAAAAAACCCTGTTAATTACAGTCTAATAACCATTAGCAATTGATTCACACTCAAATAAGTTGCTGCAGATCAGGTTGATCAAGAACAGTAATGGTCTGAACTGCACTGTATGGGATGATGCATAAGCGTCCACTGTGTTGGCTGATATGGAACTGAAACAACAAAATCCATGAATGTACAAGAGAACAACTTTGAATAGCTGACCACTGGAGTGACCACTGTGCATGAAAGGGTTAAAAAATGAAACAAACAAAAAATTCCCTTTTTAACAGTATCATGATATATTGTGATATATGGTATCATGATCCTACTATTGTGATTTGTGTCATATCACCAGATTCTTGCCAGTACACAGCCCTAGTAACAAAGCCCCCTCTGGTGAACACTTCCTGTTGGCTTCATGGAAATCATTATAGCGACTGGTCACATGATCCAAATAAGTCTGTTCTGCAGAAACAGCAGAGTGGGATTTTCCACCAAACAGCCAGTGTGGACGCAGAGCTTCCACAGCCAGTCAGTGCCTCTGTCTGCTGTTCAGAAACTACGTGGGCTTACACAGAGTCCCTCCCTGCCTCCAAGAGCAGATGAATTCAATTGTGGTGAGAGGAGGAGATCTGAGTGGCTTTCATTCTCACTGTATCACATGGACCTTTGAACCAGAGCCAACGGAGGCAAACAAACACAGCCAAGCAGGCCCGCTGGAGGACATTCAGCTACTGTTAACGCAAGGGGGGGGGGGGGTTACACACATTTTCAATGGCTTTTATAACCTTTTGAAAATCCTACTTCACGTTTTTTCTGTATACTTCACCTCTCATTAAGACGCCGGCTGATAAAGCCTCTGCAAAAACACAGAAAAACAAAGCAACAACTAAGCATTCTGTTCAAATTGAACCTGTGTGATAAAAATATACAACCTGGTTAAGACCAAGGTTATTATCGTTAAGGAAAACTAACGAAATGACGAAAACTAGAATTGAAAAAACATTTCCGTTAACTGAAATAAATAAAAACTATAATTAAAAGAAAAAAAACATAACTGAAACTGTATTGTGTGTTTACAAAACTAACTAAAACAGATAAAAATTATGGATGAAATTCCCTTTGTTCTCGTCTTTGTCAATGTCGGATTGATACAAAAGCGATTTATTTCACTCAAGCCATTTTAGCTAGCAGCACCGTATGATATTTAACGGTCCGTCACTTCTCGTCACTTGTCGTTCAGAGTCCGAGACTAAAGTGGGGAAAAAGCAGCAGAGTCCTGTCTGGGATTTATTTGAATACGACGGAGAAGAAGAGAAAAGATACAAAAAAACTAAAACTAAACTAAAACTAAGCATTTAGAAAATAACAAAAACTAATAAAAAATTAGCAAACCTGCTGTAAAAATTAATTGAAACTAACTGAATTAGAGAAAAATAAAGCCAAAACTAAATAAAACTAAACTATAATGACAAATCCAAAACTATTAGAACCATGGTTAGGACTAGGGGTGGAAGAAAATATCGGTTCTGCAATATAATATTTCATTTCAAAATACTGTATCGATATTAAGAAGTACCGTATCGATTGTACTTTTAGGTGTTTATTCAAATGCAGATATTGTGGAGTTTCATTTTTGGTTTTTTGTTATTGTCTTTTGTTTATATTTTATTTATTATTATTTAACACTCTTTTATTAAATGATGTTCGTTCCTTTGTTGGGATCGCAGAAAAATCCTGTTCTGATGTTAGTTCTGAACCAATAGAATCTGAACATTTGAACAGGATCTGAAACTGGAATGTCCATAAAATATAATTTCAGTTTGAACACAGGAACATTTTGTGATTTAACATTAGATCCTGTTGGGATCAAATAAAAATGTGTTTAGTATTTATGCAGATTTCTGGTGTAATTCAATTCTTCAAGGAAATAATCATTTTAAAAAAAGAAACAAACAAAAATTGCCTTTTTAACAGAATCATGTTATATCATGATATATTGTATCATGATCCTAGTATTGTGATTTGTATCATATTGCCAGATTCTTGCCAATACACAGCCCTAATCATGACACAGTAAGTTAGTGGTTCCGACCTTTTTTAATTTACTCCTGACCCCATTTTAACATGACAAATTTCTGTCATATTAGCTAAAACAATATTTTTATCAACAACTATTCACATGAATGCATGTTGGAAGTTCAGGACAAATTTTGACCCAATTCAGTAATGTGATTTATATCGTATCGCCAGATTCTTGCCGATACACAGCTCTAGTTAGGACACCATTTGTGTGGTGATTATCTGTGGCACGAGGCCGTACTTTCATTACTGAGCTTAATTTCACTGTCACAGTATGGGAAGATGAACAGCCTGCACGGTCCCATCAGTAAGTATGCGTGACAGCACCTTTGACATAGTAACAAAAAAAAGCTCAAATAGCGCACAAGTCATGGACATGCAAAAAAACAGGCCATATGGTGTGTGGATGGGGGGCTGCCACACCCATCACACCCATGGCCTTCTGCACAGCTCCAGCAAAGAATGTAGAAGCCCTGAGGTGGTCCAGCTGACAGTTAGAAGGTCCAAGGCAAAGGGCTTTTGTCGAACACTGGCAAGACCAGACAGAAGGAGGAGAGAAATGTGAGAGGCAGTCGTATAAAAAAACCCTCTAACAAACATGGAGGAGATTTACAGCACTGTTATGAAGAAGAAACTACACTGCAGTTCCTTCAAAGGGCTGATGTGTACATGTCCAGAAGGAGGACACCACAAAGCAAAAGCACATGGACCCAAGCTTCATTCATCCATCACATTTTTATTTATATAGTGACACATCATAACTGAAGGTATCTCATGACACTTTCCATTTAGAGCTGATCCAAACCAGACTCTAAAGCCAATGCACTAGGGCTGGGTATCATGGCCAGTTTCCTTAATCGATTCGATTCATAAGGTTCTGAATCAATTAATTGCGATTCCATTCAGTATTAATTGATTGATTCAGATTCATTTAGTGATACCAAAGTACAATTTTGAGTTGTAACTTGATTATCTGACTACTGCAGCCATGCAACACAGAATTAATACTGATATTAGAAAGGAAATAAATCTGACATTTCATCAGTAAACAGATGAATCTGCTCTGAAGTAATGAACACAAACATGTCCATGTTTCTCCAGTGGCTCAGATCAGACTTCTTCTTCTTCTTCATCTTTCTTCTGTTTTATTCCTGCTGTTTCCAGTCTTAAGGCTCATTACTGTCACCCTGGGGCACTGACACCAGTTTGGCCCCTGAAACAGACTCATGTTGGGCCCTTGGTACAACAAACTCACTGGAGGGGGAGGGTGGGCGGAGCTTCGTGATTTCCGTTTTACTATTCCTCTAACTCCGCCCTCAGCCACAGGTCATCCAAGTTAATATTTCTAAAACAACTGGCTTCCATGACCCGCCTCCGCCGGACAGTTCCTCCGCACTGTAGGTTCCAGTTTGAGGCCTGGAGGACCTCCTACTGAGGGGTTTTCCCCACCCTTCCTCCCCCTGAGGGGTTTTCCCCGCCCCTCCTCCCACTGAGGGCTTTTCCCCACCCCTCCTCCCACTGAGGGCTTTTCCCCACCCCTCCTCTGCGTTCCTCCCGCGCCAGAACTGTTGCGAGCACGACCAAGACAGTCTCCACGAGGGCAACAGAGCTGGCCGTGTTTCCACGTCGGCGGTTTCCGGGTCATTTACTCGCGGTCCTGCTCTGAAAAATCGATCTCATCCACATTAATCAATTGCGCAAAATTTAAAAGAAATCAATTCAACATTGATCAAATCGATTTTTTTACCCAGCCCTACAATTCACAGACACCAACCGAATCCTTCAGGAGTAAACACTTGGTGACAGTGGAAGGAAAAGCATCCTTATTGCATAACTAAGTCAGTTATGTTAGTCCTTGGATTGTGATTTGTATCGTATCACCAGGTTTTTGCCAATACACAGCCCTACTGTCAGTGGAGTTAAACAGCTATCACACTTTAAACTCTGACAGAAGCCATTTTAGTCATTTTATATGATTTTATTTTTCCTTTTTTTTCTTTTTTTAAATATTAGCAGAACCAATAGGGTCTTTTAGTTTGCATTGGTATCTATTGATTATTTATTGTTGATTATTTAAATGCATTTACTCGGAGTTGCTTTTCATAACCCTGTATTTGTGCACTGATTTATTTATGTTTGTCACATTGCACTTTGGATGTGGGCTGATGTCTGTGGTAAGCTGCAGATGAATTGCCTGTATGGGATAAATAAAGTTTTCTGAATCAGTGTTTTAGGATGTTTATAGTGAGTTAATTTGACTGTTCCCTGATGTTCAACTCTTACAGTTTAACAATAAAGGTCATAGTCAAACTGAAAAAACATCCTTAAACATCCTTCCTCCATTACATAAAGGCTGATTTATTCATATAATGACTTTTTTTTTGTACTCCTTCAGATGTTGATGTCATACTTGTAGCTATACGGGTGTTGCCATTGACAACTGATGCTAAATGACTGTGACATTAACGATTTAGGTGTAGCTACATTCGGGACATTTTCCACTGGGTCACTGAAACATATTTTGGAAAAGGACAGAGGCGTTGAAGCACTTTATTTTCCATTAAACACCACAGCTGTGGAGCACAAAGGTTAACTATTGAACACAAACTCTGAACACAACCCGTTTGGACACATAACCATCCATTCATTGATTATCTATACCTGCTGGTCATGTGATCTTTGAATGTGGAAGCTACGCACAGCAAGGCCAACGGATTCCAACCTTTAGAGCACTACACCGAGACGTAACGATACAGACGGGAAAAGTCCTTCTGTAATATGGAAACAGGCGACGGTTCATCAAACCATGAGCTGGACTGACAAAAACACAGCACAAAACAGAAAGAGCGAAGCACGAGGAATTATCTGCACGCACTGTGTAATATGTTATGTTTCCAATACAGATTAGGAATCTTAGTTGTTGTGTAATGCAGAAAAAGAAGCAGGGCTATTTAGTCTAAGAGAATAAATATATATATATGTGTGTGGGTGATTTATTCATCGCTGTACTCCAACAAAGCATAATGAGCAATAAAATATGAGAAGGGTATCCATTAATGAAGAATAAAAAATATTAATATAGACTGGAGAGAAATATGAAGTGGTGTTTCCTATAGCTCCTTCTTATTAGAATAATTTGAGACTGGTTTGGAGTCACTGGGTCACATGACTGAGAAGCTATTGAAGAAAAACAGACATTTTTTGTAAAAAATTATGAATAATATTCATTAAAAAAATATTAATATAGACTGGAGAGAAATATTAAGTGGTGTTTCCGCTCCTGTATTGTGGTCAGTGGTTTGGAAAAAAACATGAAATCAAAAACTTTACTGAAGTAAAAATACAAAAAAAAAATGTGCTTTCATGCATCAAACCTAAAAGTATTCATTATATACAAGAGCACCTTTAAAAACTGTTTGTTCTGGTTTATTCTGTATCATTACTCACATGTAATGTAACTAATTCCCCAGTGAATGTCCGCAACAGTTGTTAAATCAATGAAAAAGCCAAATATTGAGAGGCTGAAAGGGTCTTGGTATAAATGTGCGACAGTGACAGATGACGGCCTAAATCAACTACTGCTGTTCAGAAGAAAAGGTCACAGTCAACACAGACATAAACACTGAGTGTGTGCGAGGCCGTAGGTTTGATTTGGACGTTGGTGTGAACACAAAAGTGCTCCAAGGCAGCACTCCTGAAAGATGATGTTTTTTTGCATTTGCAATCCTAATTTCATGTCATGTAGAGCTGATCAAATGAGCAAACAATCAAAGTCAGAAAAAAATCAGTAATTAACATGTTTATAAAGTATATCTGAATATTTAAAGACAATACAAGAATTTAACCCTTTCATGCACAAATTATGAGAACCTTAATCAAGATTTTTTTCCCTGAGTGTTTTCATTTCTCTTTAATTATGAAAAAAACAATGTGATTGAAAAATGTCTTATGAAAATAAATAAAATAAATAAATAAATAAATGTTAAAAAATACATTAAAAAAAAATTAGAAAATAATAATTCATATGAACCTATTTTTCATGAAGTTGCAAAAATGTCCACTCAGCTGGACACCACGCATGCAATTTTTGAAGCAATGAAACCTGTATTTACTGATAAACTGTGTGAAAACTAATGGGGGACTCAGGGGAGATCTACACAATGTTACCAATTCATGTCAGAAAAGATATGTAATGTGTTAAAACTTTAATAAAGATATGTGTAAAAAAAAATCCATGAATATATGAGAACAGCTGTAGAATAGCTGTCCACTGTGGTGACCAGTACACATGAGAGGGTTAATGCATTCTGCAAAGTTGTTCTCATGACAAACAAATGCATTATTATTGAACCTCATCTGTGAATTTACAGCCTCTCCTCCTTCTTCTCCTCCTTCTTCTCCTCCTTCTCCTCCTCCTCCTTCTCCTCCTCCTCCTCTCTACTCTCTGTCTCCTGACATAAATATGTTGGTTCATGACATATGAACAGATTGTGGACACACTGTTCATACAGTTTGATGGTACAGTTACTGCCTGAGCAAAAAAGGCTTTGACTTTCAATTAACACATGTAATTTATTCCCCAAAAATATGGATAAAATCACATCTACAATCACATTTACAATCTGAGGTTTCATTGTATTTTCCCCACAAATTTTCTTTGTGTGTTTTTTAAACAGTTGCTCTCTTCCATAGAAATACATGAAAATAAGTAAAATAACTTTTAAAAAGTGTGTCTGTTTGGCATTAACTATGGTCTTTTATTCAATATCTGTGTTGAGCCTCTACAGTTCTATACCCTGAATGAATGAATGAATGAATGAATGAATGAATGAATGAAATCTTAATTTCGAACATGTCGACAGTGAAATCAAAACAAAAATCAACCAGTAAACTATAAGTACTGGTACATAAATGATTGATAAGCAAACAAACAACTAACTAAATAAATAAATAAATAAATAATAGTAAATAAATACATAATAATGATAATAATAATAATAATAATAATAATAATAATAATAATAATAAAAGAATATCACACGTCCTTTTTCCCATATACACTAATATGATAATACCCATTTACACCTTTTCCTACCAGACATTAATCAAATCTAACCCTTGAACTAACTCACACTGTGACTCCTACAGAAGTGTCGTATATCCAGTTTTCTTTTCGCTGACATCCTTTACATCCTAATTACCGAGCACACACGCACAGGTGCACGCATGAATGCCCACAAACACACATGTCCGTATGTACATGTAAATGACTCCACTCATGTTCAGATCCGTCTGTCTGATGTGACCCAGACAGAACAAATACAAACAGACTGAAAACCTACGTCAGCGCTCCAACTAGCAGGTTCCTTTAACAAGTAGATTGAGTGACAGCGGGGACGGCCAATCACATGTACGTTAGCAAAACCAAAGAGCTAATCGGAAAACGATATTTACATTAGAGGCGGGACTTCTAGCAGAGACCGGCTGTTAACCCTCTGTGTGCCAGAATCACTGACTAAACACTACAGACAGCAGTTGGACTGATAGGGACTACACAGAAGTGGATGGGTACTGGTAGGGACGGGTCCCTAGAGTCCATACACAATTCCACGCCCCTGAGTGTGTGTGTGTGTGTGTGTGTGTGTGTGTGTGTGTGTGTGTGTGCACCTAAACAGAGGGTCAGTGTTGGGGGGGTGGGGTAAGGGGTGGGTGGGGGTGTGCTTACATGTCGTGGCTCCCGGCGCAGACCCTCACTGTTCCTCAGCCAACAGCGGCTCAGCTCGCTCAGCTCCAGAATGGGCTGCACCTTCAGGCACACGGTGTCGCCCGACTGCCGGATCATCTCCACGATCTCGTCGCGGCTCTTGTTCTCCACGTTGCGCCCGTTTATCTCCACCAGCCTGTCTCCCGGCACCAGCCCCAGCACCAGGTCTTTGGTGCCGGCGCCGGGCTCGGCGAAGTGGACCACGCGTCGGTACACCCCTCCGTCGGGGCTGCGGTCCAGCATGGTGGTCCGACGCAGAGAAAAGCCAAAGTCGCCGGTGTTGCGCCGCTGCAGCTCCAGCACACGTGTTTCTGGAGCGCTGGGCGCCACGACGGGGGGGAGCTGCAGCTGCGCGGGGAAGGTCTTGTCCACCACCTCGGGGATGCAGACTGTTTTGGCGGCGGGCTCGGCGGCTCCGGCCTGCTGCTGCTGCTGCTTTAGGCTGTGTTTACGGAGCATGCTGAACACTTTGCTCTCCACCTGCGGAGACGGAGCGGCCGAGTTCTGGCCCGAAGGGGTGGAGCCCTCGGAGGGGCTCTCCTCTTTGCTCCTCTGGGAAAAGGAGAAGCGCTTCATCATCTGGCCCACCTGTGAGGAGTTCTGCTTGGCCAGGGACCCGAAGTGGGCCACCCTGTCCCGCACCGAGCCGCGGTGGGGGTCCTGAGCTCCGCCCGACTCGGCCTTCAGGTCGTCGGTGGAGCTGGCGGCGCTCAGCTGCTCGTCCAGGACCACGCTGCTTCTGTTGCTCAGGCCGTCCGATTCGATGTCGGTCAGGGTGAGCTCGTTGCTGCTGGCCACTTTAATGGGAATGGGGTTGGAGATCTCCAGTTTGTTCTTGGACTCGCGCTTGGCCTCCCTCTTCAGGTTGAAGAAGCCTCGCCTCATGCTCATCTCCTCCAGGCTGCGGAGCTCGGCCGCAGACATCCTCTCCTTTTTATCCTTCTTCTCCTTCCTGCTCCCTTCCCTCTCCTTATCCTTTTTCATCAGATTAAACATGTTGGAGAGCTCGGCGCCGCGCGTCCCTACAATGTGGCTCTGTTTCCGACACAGTTACGAGTCCAGGTGACTGGTCAGGTGCTTTTTCAGCGACCGACAGGGACAAATCCCCTGAGGAACCAAACAGAGACAGCAAAACACGCATTAAGAATCATTAAACACACAAACAACTCAACATGTAGCACAGGGCTGTCAAACTCACTGAAGGTCACTTCCACATTCAGCTAAATTAGATCTGCAGTGGGCCGAACCACTAAAATAATAACAGAATAATCTAGAAATAATGTCAACTCCAAACTTTTCTCTATGTTTTAGAGTGAAAAAAGTTAATTTACATTGACATTAACATGAACAAACTGAAAAAATAAGTGTAAATAACAATATTCTGCCTCAGTTTATCATTTACACATGTTCATTATAACTGACAGATCACAGTGGATCTAAAAACACACAAAACATTTAAGTCAGACAGAATAGTGTTAAAATTGTACTGACTTCTCTTAAGACGTTTCAGGTTATTCATATTTTTTACTAAATTATACGTTGTTTTAGTGTAAATACATGAAAATATTTACATTTAGAAAGAGAAACATTTGGAGTTGTCATTACTAATATGTTATTCTGATAGTATTTGACTGAATCCTGCCCACGTGAATGTGAATCGGTCTGAATGTGGAACCTGAACTAAAAGGATTTTATATACATATATATATACATATACATACATAATTTTAGTGTAATTTTTGCATTTCACAAATTCATCCAAAGGGGCTGGACTGTACCCTTTGGTGGGCCAGACTTGGCCCCAGGCCGCATGTTTGACACCTGTGCTGTAGATAAATAACTCTTTCTGTTTATATGACCATGAGATTTATTCATTTTATTCATAATGTGATTTTCCAAATCAAACACACGTGTTCAAATGCATTGTTTAGAGAAAACAGTAGGTTTGAAGTTCAACGCTCGTTTACAACCATACAAAACACACGGACAGGAAGACTAATATATCGGACAAGCTCAAATGAATGTTTGGCATTTTGGTTGGATAAACACCAGAGTCACCAGCTGACTGAACAGTGATGGAAGCATAATAATAATTAACAATGGAAGGCGGTGCATAAAACTGACAACACTCGCATCAAGCACAACAGCAGTTTCAGATTTGTATCCATCCATGTCTGTTCATGTATCAGAGGCTGTTCAAGGGAACATTAACATCTAGACCAGTGCTTTTCAACCTTGGGGTCGGGACCCTACAAAATGACAAAAACTAGAATTGTAAAAACATTTTTGTTAACTGAAATAAATAAAAAATAGAATTAAAAGACAAAAAACGATAACTAACTGAAACTGTATTGTGTGTTTACAAAACTAACTAAAACGGATAAAAACCATGGATAAAATTCCCTTCATTTTCGTCTTTGTCAACATCGGATTGATACAAAAGCGATTTATTTCGCTCTAGCAATTTTCTGTGCTGTCACCATCCGACACTTTTTGCTCCGTCACTTGTGTTCACTTGTGGTTTCCAGTCGTCTTCTGGTCCCCACTCTACCTGGAAACATGGAGACTAAAGCAGCAGAGTCCTGTCTGGGATTGATTTGAATAGGAGCACAGAGAAGAAGAGAAAAGAGACCACTGAACTACAACTGAACTACAACTGAACTACAACTGAACTACAACTAAGCATTTAGAAAATAACAAAAAAACAATAAAAATTAGCAAACCTGCTCTAAAAACTAATTAAAACGAACTGAATTAGAGAAAAAAAAGTCAAAACTAAATAGAACTAAACTAGAATGAAAAATCCAAAACGATTATAGCCTTGCTTCAGAGAACCATAAGAATGACTCTGCACATTTTGGCTGTCATATCAAATTGGACTTTTCATGTATAGTACACTCAACTGTGTATGCAATAATAATTTTAAATCAATATTATCATTTTTTCAATATTAATTAAATTAAGTAGCAGACACACACTGCAATGAGGAACTTGTTATGCCACTTATATCTGTGGGAAGAATACATTAGTCTTAAAACATGCACATTTTAGAGATGTTTGCAATCAGGTTCCGGTTTTGCTGCACATGTCAGCCTTCTGACAATTACAATGACTTATGTGTTTGTTGAAGTTAAATATATGGAGGAGTCAGGGCGCTTGGGCAGGTCTTGAAAGTCTTAAAAAGAATGGATTTTTGAAAGGCTGTTTTCCAGACCTTGAAAAATCTGGAATTTTGTTTGAAAGTCTTAATAAAGTGAGGAAAAAAAGTTAAAAGTAAATAAAACTAAACTAGAATGAAAAACCCAAAACTCGTAGAACCTTGCTGCAGACAGATGCTCAGCACATCCTCCTGTCTGGTTTTCATTAACAGCTGAATGACACGCACAGTGGAGTCCCAAAACACAGCCCTCTACTGCGAATGATGGCATGAGCAACACTGAGCCTGTTCCAGTCATGTGGACAACCCTCCGAGTCACAGAGCTCTGAAACACAGCCACCAGTCTGAGCTCTCAACTGATGTGACGGTGCAGGGAGGGAAACTAATGACAGCTGTTTAGAGAGAAGGCATCTGTTGGATTTGGTTACAGGATGCACTAACTGCAATTACAAAGTATATAAACTAAGGATGTAACGATTACCGGTATAACGATAAACTGCGGTAAAAGTCCAGACAGTTAGTATTACCGTTTAAATTCTAATTATCATGATAACCGTGTTTGATTACCGCACTTTGAAAACTCACAGTACTGCACATTTCCTGGACAAGCATCTATCTATCTATGCATTTAGTGTTTCTATTACAACTACTATTATTGCTTTTATTATTGTTCATTTCGTTTTACTCTATATTATTGAAAGAAATGATGTTTATAGATACACTGTAAAAAAAAGATTAAAAAAAAAAAAGTAAAAAAATTGTATTATTCCATCAGCTGGGGTGCCAAAAGAATACTGTAAAATAACGGAAAATAACCATCTCATAACAATACGGTAATTTTCCATAATTAAAATAAATTTTTTTGCCCAAACTTTACATGAGATTTTGCTTTTTTTTTTTTTTTTTTTTTTTTTTTTTTACTTTTTAATGTTTAATAAAGAATATTTTCATGTATTAAATATTACCGCACTTTGAAAACTCACAGTACTGTTCATTTCCTGGAGAAGCAGCATCTATCTATCTATCTGTGAAAAAGAAACTAAAACAACTCAAAGTTGATCTGTAAAATGGTCAGACAGTGTCCATAAGGTTCCATCTTTAATGTGCATTTGAATGTTTGATGTTTACATGTTAATATTGGAATGTTTCTGCAACAGAAAGTACATTGTGCCTATTATTTTATTTGTTTATTTTTTAAATTTATATTACATTTATTCTTATTTCACACTCTTTTATTCAATAATATTCGTTCCTTTGTTTGGATTGAACTCAAACCCTGTTCTGATGTTAGTTGTGAACTAACAGAATGTGAACATTTGAACAGGATCTGAAACTGGAATGTCTGGAAAACCGAATTTCAGTTTGAACACAGTTTGAACATTTGGTGATAGAACATTAGATCCTGTTGGGATCAAATACAAATGCGTTTAGTATTTGTGCAGATTTCTGGTGTAATTCCATTCTTCCAGGAAATAATGTTTTAAAAAAGAAACAAAATCAATAAAAAAATTGCCTTTTTAACAGTATCATGATATATCGTGATCCTAGTGTTGTGATTTGTATCATATTTTTGTTTTGTTTTTTCAAAATACAACTTGGTTACATTATTTCAGTGTGTGTATCAGTATAAATACCGCGATAATAATGATAACTCTGATAATTTTGGTCACAATAACTGTGATATGAAATTTTCATATCGTGACATTCCTAATATACACATGCTTCTAGTTGGTTTACTTGTTTCGGAGCCTGTCGAAATCACATTCAGCAGCAGTTTGGATGGAGCCGTTGGTTTTGGGAATGCGCTGCAGACATTTTCACTTGTCAAACACACACAGTGAACGGAGTTGAACGACTTTAAGTCACTTAAAAGACGCAGTGTGTAACTGTATTATCTGTGAAAACACAAGCACTGGATCAGGATCATCTCGCAGCAGATCCTCAGTATTCCATGACTCCGAACACTGCATGAAACTCAGACTCTGTTACAGAATAACCTGCACATGGCCTTAAAGCGCAAATTCATCATTAGTCGATACTTGAACTTTTCAGCCTGCGAACACTGTAAACACAGCAAAACTAACCTTACTGAAGTCAAAGACTGTAGAGGGAACTGTGCACAGCCTTGAACACCCAAACAGCCCCTGTCTGACAGCTCTTGTTCAGTCATTTATCTGCAGCCCATGGCCAGGGACCAGATGGTTTTTGTTTTTTTGCGTCTGCTCCCTTCACATTAAAGCTGAACTAGGTGACATTCTATAAGTGCCTTCAGTTTGAGCCCCTCTGCATTTACTGCTGAGGTTCAAACAGGACAACACCTTACAAACTGACGTAGACAAAGCAACATTTAGCCACTCAATGTCAAGTCCAACACATGTTGTGCCCAGTTCTACGCCCTGCTGAAAACTGCACCCCCCCCCTTCTGAAGTCAGCCATGATGAGGACAATGTGCACCACATTCACTTCAGTTCATTTTCACTGTTCAGTTTTCTCTTTTTTTTACTGTAGGTATGAAATTAATTGTGAATTATTCATCCTCTGAACACCATCATAACTGCATAGCAAATAATTAATAATATTGTAAGACACTACAGTTAAGTTTTTTATCTGTTTAATATTAACCCTTTCATGCACAGTGGTCACTCCAGTGGTCACTCCAGTGGTCAGTTCTTCTCCAGCTGTTCTCTTGTATATTCATGGGTTTGGTTGTTTTAGTTCCATATCAGCCAACACAGTGGACACTCATGCACCATCCCATAATAACACACTGACATTCAGACCAGTACTGTAACTGTGCTGTTCTAGATCAACCTGACCTGCACTGACATGTTTGAGTGGAAATCAGTTGCTTGTTATTGTCATTAGATTGCAATGAACAACAAAAAGTTGAGGTTTTTTGCATATTATCTCCATAAATTGAGTAATAACTAGTATTAGAGGATGTTCAAATGTGACAAAACATCCAATTAACAATGTTACAAATAAAAATTGTGTATGTATGTGTGTGTGTATGTATATATATACATATATATATATATATATATATATATATAAAAACATATAAACACAAGGAATGTAACACTGACCAGTATAACACTAAACTGCGGTAAAATTGCAGACGGTTACTATTATTGTTTGAATTCTAATTCTCATGATAACCGTGTTTGATTACTGCACTTTTCTGGAGAAAACGCCTATGTAAAGATCTGCTTTTATGTCAAATATTTGAGTATAGTTTTAATTTATTAAAATTTTGATTTCTATACCTAATATTTGGAACCAATATTCACTTTTACAGTCTTTGAAAAGGTTCATTAAACATCTGTGTGTTATTTATGCAATAAAGTATATACATTTTTCAAATCGGATTTGATTTTTTTGTGTGTTTTCTGGCCTTTTATGTTGACATATTAGGTTAAAGTGAAAAAAATAATAGACAGATAATATAGATGAAGTTGTGCTGAAAAAACAGATCCCAAACATGTGTATAGTAAACATTTGTTTCTATAGTATATAAAGGCCAAATCAAAAGGACTGAAAAACAGACAGAATAGACTCAGACCACTAAGGGTTAATATTGGAATGTTTCTGACACAGAAGGGACATTGTGCTGATTATATTTATTTATTTATCTATTTTTCAAAATACAACTTGGTTAAATTATTTCAGTGTGTGTATCAGTACTTTTTGAACATTTTGAGCAAAATTTCAACAATACCGCAATAATAATGATAATCATGATAATTTTGGTCACAATAACCATGATATGAAATTTTCATATTGTTACATCCCATATATAGATATATATATATATATATATATATTTATATTTCATAGTTTTCACACAGTATACCAGTGAATACAAGTTTCTTTGCTTCAAAAATTAAACACATGGTGTCCGGCTGAGTGGACATTTTTGCAACTCCATGAAAAATAGGTTCATAAAAAAATGTTTCAGTCACATTGAGTTTTTTTTTCATGCCTAAAAAGGAATAAAAACACTCAGGAAAAAAATCTCGATTAAGGTTCTCATAATTCATGTATGAAAGGGTTAAAGCACAGGGGTCAAACATGCGTCCTGGGGGCCAAATCTGGCCCACCAAAGGGTCCAGTCCGGCCCTGGGATGAATTTGTGAAATGCAAACATTACATTAAAATATGAACAATCCTTTTAGTCCAGGTTCCACATTCAGACCAGTGGGTCAGACCAGTCAAATACTATCATAACATTTAAATAATGACAACTCCAAATGTTTCTCTGTAAATATAAATATTTTCATGTATTTACAGTAAAACAAAGTATAGTTTTGTAAAAAATGTGAATAACTTGAACAAATATGAACAACCTGAAATGTCTTAAGAGAAGTCAGTACAATGTTAACACTATTCTGTCTGTTATTAAATGTTCTGTGTGTTTGTAGATCCACTGTGATCTGTACGTTCTAATGCACATGTGGAAATGATAAACTGAGGCAGAATAGTGTTTATACCAGTTAATAGTTTGTTCATGTTATTCACATCTTCTGAAAGGATAGTTTGTAAACCTGATCATGATGCAAATGTACTTTTTTCGCTGTAAAACACAGAACAGTTTGGAGTTGACATTATGTCTATGTTCTTCTGTTATTTTCCTGCTGGTCCACTGCAGAGCAGACTGAACTGACTGTGGAGCTGAACTAACAGCAGTTTGACAGTCCTGATGTAAGGTACACAACACTTTCAAACCTGACATCTTCCACAGAAAACACCCCAAACATACCCCAGTAAAAGCAGATGGTGCCTAAAGTCCACCATCCTGGTCTGGTCTGGTCTGGGGGGCAGTCTGTGCAGGAACAGTCCACAGGACCAAAAGCATGACAGGGCTAAACTAGGAGTAGCTTTTCGGCTACATTAGCTAGCAGGGGCTCCTGTTTGGAGGTGGGGGGGCATTCCCTAATGTTAAATATGATCCTTCCATCTCAGCTCACATGTAAACGGCACCGCGGCACAATGTAACACCAGTTCATTGACCGTTTCGCAGAACTTTTCCCAGTAATCCGGTTAGCTAGCTAGCTTAATTGGCTCCAGTCACAGCCTCAGTTTGGGTTTTCTGGTCCAAGCCAAACCCTGGACCAACAAACTGGGACTGTGTGGAGGACCCAGCCGGACCCGGACCGTCCGAGTCCACAGGCCGAACCCCGGACCACATGACCCCCCACACCCACCCGACACAAGCAGAAAGCTGGGACAGATACTCACTGTTGTCCGGTAGAGCAGACGGAGCACCGCTGGTGTGTGTGTATATGTGTGTGTGTGTGTGTGTATATGTGTGTGTGTGTGTGTGTGTGTGTGTGTGTGTGTGCAGTATGGGTGCAGCTCGGCTGGTGTAGAAGAACAGCAGCAGCAGAATGAAGGGAAAGGAGGAGGACAAAGAGATGGAGGCAGGACCACTGGAGACCCCTGGTGGACAGGAAGAGACACTGCAGCACAGCTGGTCTGTGGGGGTCCACCTGAGGCACCAAGGATGAAGAGGTACACATGTTTACCTCCGCCAAGGAGGTTATGTTTGTGCCAGGGTTTGTCTGTCTGTCTGTCTGTCCGTTAGTGTGCAACATAACTCAAAAAGTTATGGACAGATTTGGATGAAATTTTCAGGGTTTGTTGGAAATGGGATAAGGAAGAAATGATTAAATTTTGGTGGTGATCGGGGGGGGGGGCCCACGGGGGGGGGGGGGGGGGTGCAGACCAGAAAATTTCATCCAAATCTGTCCATAACTTTTTGAGTTATGTTGCACACTAACGGACAGACAAACAGACAGACAGACAAACAAACCCTGGCAAAAACATAACCTCCTTGGCGGGGGGGGGGGGGCACTGATCAGCCTTGGCGGAGGTCTGCGCTCTCCGAGTGCTTCTAGTTTAGTTGGATTTACACTAGTCAACATTTGCTCGGGATCAGGACTATAACTTTGCTCTATTCAGGGGTGTAATTCTGGAAACTTGACAGTTTACTTTCCCAGTGGAGTACAGCCTGTGGATGCAGATGGTGTCCACACACATTAGTGACATCACACCGTATGTGTTTCAGAACATTCTGAGTGGTTTCAGTGAAAACTAAATTGGAAGAGTAATTGTTGTGAACTCTAATTTCTAGGGTTGTATCACCCTTTTGCCTGAAAGTGCAATAAAAAATTTATGTTTTTTTACCTTTTGGTCCATTTTTCTTTACATAACTAGCCAAAGTACACACATAATATATGAAGTCACCCAAAATATTATACATCAATTATTGTGCAAATATAAAACTGATCCCTAGCAAATGTTGACTAGTATACTTTGGACTTTTTTCCTCTAATTCAGTTCATTTTAATTTGTTTTTAGAGCAGGTTTGATAGTTTTTATTAGTTTTCATTTTTTTCTAAATGCTTAGTTTTAGTTGAGTTTTAGTTTTTTTATTTTAAAAAATGTCCTTTTTTTTATAGTGATATAGATATAGTGATTTTTAGTGACAGCAAGACAATGTGGACAGAAAAACAACAACACATAATCAAAGAGAAACTCATTCATTCATTCATTCATTTTCTGAACCCGCTTTATCCTCACTAGGGTCACGGGGGTCGCTTGGAGCCTATCCCAGCTACATAGGGGCGAATCAAAGAGAAACTCAAACAAATAAACAAACAAACAAACAAACCAAAAACAACAACGACAGAGTATTGACAAACAACAATAGCGTCATATTACAATGAAAAAGATCATAAATGTAAAGAGCAACTAAACAGTATAGCTTGGTTAGGGGTGACAGGGAAAGGGGGGAGAGGGGGGTGTGAATGAAAGTGAGAAAGAGAGAGGTGGGATCAAGGGGGAAAATAATAACTGTTGTAATAATACAAAAATATAACAATAAGAGCAGTAGTCTAATTTGCTAGTATTATTGTGGCAGCAGTAGCAGCGGAGGCAGTCACAATACGAGTTCAATAATTTAAAATTTGTAATAATGTATTTGTATCAGTTACTATCTGTTTTGAGTTTAAATCAATCAATTTAAATTAATATGTCTATGAGGTGAGGGGGGGGAGTGGAGCCCAGCACACAAATTTCCATTTTTTAAAAGAAGAATCAAGGAAGGTATGAATATAGTTGAATTCAGAGACAAAAAATTCAGATACTTAATTTCAGTGCAAAAAAATTCAGTGCTAGAAATACAATGGCTTTTGTAATTCAAAATCTGATGAGACAGATTTACTTCTATATAAAAGCCATTGAATTTCTAGCACTGAATTTTTTTGCATTGAAATTAAGTATCTGAATTTTTTGTCTCTGAATTCAACTGTATTCATGCATTTAGAATAAAAAAAAAATCCAACGCAAAAAAATCCACATGCAAAAATTCAGCTGCAAAAAAATTCAGATGCAAAAAATTCAGATCACACATCCACACTGACCGTCTTCCTGCATCGGTGTCACATGACTAACTTAACGTAACTCGATTGGCTGGCTGTTGGTTCAATAGAATTGATTACTTATCCTTGGTGTCCCTGATGTGTGATCTGAATTTTGTGCATCTGAATTTTTTGCAACTTAATTTTTTGGTATCTGAATTTTTTTATTCTAAATTCATGAACATAGTTAAATTGAGATACAAACATTTCAGACACTTTATTTCAGTGCAAAAAAAAATCCGTGCTAGAAATTCAGTGGCTTTTATAATTCCAAATCTGATGAGACAGATTTACTTCCATATCTTTTCCAGCTCTGTGAGTCTACACTTACGTGGCCGCTGTCATGTCCTACCTGCCAGATGTCACCGACCTGACGCTGAGTTCCTCCTGTGTGTCACATGAGCTGCTACTGGCTCTGGACCCCAAACAACAGGTGACGAAGCCGGACCCCCGAGAGAACGGCAGACCCTCTCAGACCTCATCCCTGCACTGCACTGGACAGGAGCCGCATAATCAGGTTCGATGGAAGTAGATTAGGACACGGGTTCCACAACTGTTCCAGCACAACAACCAAAAGACACAGTGGGGGTTTCCTCAGGACCTAAACTTTCCCAAAATACACCATGAAGTACCACAGATGTACAGTTTTAATGATTTCTCCGCTGTTTAAACATTGTCCCTGAAGGTCCATTTTAGAATAGAATAGAATAGAATAGAATAGAATAGAATAGAATAGAATAGAATAGAATAGAATAGAATAGAATTGTCTTCATTGTCTGTGTGTACAATGAAATTAGGAGTGCTATTCCAGTCAGTGCAACAACAACAACAACAACAATAATAATAATAATAATAATAATAACAATAATAATAATAAAAACAATACTTCAGAAAATGACTGAATATAAAATTACAGAAACTAAAAACAAGAGAAGAAAACAGAATGTAAAATTTTACAAAAAGTAAAATTTGAATAGAACTACAAGTGGAATAAAAACAAAAATGACACAAAATATGAACAGACTCAATATTAACAGTATTAACAACATTAACAGTGTGTAACAGTAGGTATATCCATGAACTCAAGTCTATATAAAAATTGATGTTTGGATAAATATTGTTGTTCTTGCAACAACAGAGGATTTCGCCTGAACTGTAGAAGATTATTGCACAACTCATAGCAGATAATTCACATTATACAGGATTATTGCACATTTTTGGAAATGATAGCATGAGAATTTTATGTTTTCATGTTACGTCTTTCATGTAAGAATATTGTGTATTTATGTATTTTTGTTTTTTAATATGTCTATAACTGTCCCACTGCCCTCAAATCTCATATTGTGTATACTACTACCCCCCCCCACACACACACACACACAGACACACACACACACACACACACACACACACACACACTTTGGGTCAAATTAAAAGTTCTGAATCTTTACTTCTGTACCAACAGGAAACAGACTGAGATGAAAACTGTATCTGTGGCTCCATCTTATGGCAGTAATGTGGAACTACACACACAGTCCCAGTATGTGGGTTTGGATACGAGTACCTGGGTCTGGTATTGATCATATTTTATTATTAATAATCCTGAAAAGTATATTATGGGTGAAGTGGTCCACAGTTTTAATAGATTTGTCATAAGTATTGGATGTGATGTGGCAGCTCAAATCCCTGATCTGGGAACATCTGAGATGCACAATGAAAACTTCATAGACACAAATATGAGTTCAATGATAGGACTGTTGTAAAAACGCTAATTGAGGGGATTTCCAAACCACTTACTCATATCTGTAACCCATCATTTCAAAGCGCTACATTTACAAACCAAATGACAGTTGCTAAAGTGAATCCTCTTTAGAAATCTGGGAACAAACACCATTTCACAAACTACACACCTGTTTCAGTACTACCGCAATTCACAAAAATACTAGAAAAACTATTCAGGAGGGTGGTCCCAAATAATTTTTTTTTTCAGATTCTCTGGATTCGAACCCTGCCTTTGGTTCCATATGTGGCCAAATTACTTCGGTCCAAATTTGATGCAAATTCCTTCATATTCAGAGGTGTCCCAGACAGGTGCAGATGTCTCTGTATACTCTAACAGAACTGTCCAAATGAATAAAGCAGATCAGAAGAATCTGTCATTTTATTCTCCAAATCAAACTGACACTCACATAAAAATGTTCATTAGAAAGTCCTCAACCACTGTTGGTTTAATGAAATGACCAAAAATGTTCCTGTGTTCTTTGACAACTTGTTGCCAGTACTGTTTGTGATCTGCATTTGTTGTTCGGCTACAGTTGAAGTCTGGAATAAGCTCCGCCCCTCTGTCAGTGACATCACTGACAGCTTTAGTGGAATGCCCAGTTTTCTCCTCCTTCTGAAAGTCTGCATCATCAGCCCAGTCTACTGGAGGAACTGTTCAGAATGTTTGTGGCAGATCCAAAGGTTCAAACAGACGCATGGTGCTGGTGGAGACAAAAGCCCTGATCTGCTTCCCTTCACAATCTGATGGATGAAGGACATCCCAACGCTTTAGAGGAACCAAAGAACCTGCATTTAACATCATGGTGTCCACCATCAGCTGCTTCTGCTCTGGTGTCACACTGGAGTCACAGAATGGACCACAACCAGTTCTACACTCCAGTACCACAGATGTGGGCGGAGTTACTTCATCCATATATTTACTCCAGTACCACAGATGTGGGTGGAGTTACTTCATCCATATATTTACTCCAGTACCACAGATGTGGGCGGAGTTACTTCATCCATATATTTACTCCAGTACCACAGATGTGGGCGGAGTTACTTCATCCATATATTTACTCCAGTACCATAGATGTGGGCGGAGTTACTTCATCCGTATATTTACTCCAGTTCCACAGATGTGGGCGGAGTTACTTCATCCATATATTTACTCCAGTACCACAGATGTGGGCGGAGTTACTTCACACATATTTCCAGCTGAATCAGTCAAACCTTGGTTCTGATAGTTCTGCTCTTCTCTTACAGCTCAGCTCGTCTTTGCTGAAAATGAACAATTAGTCCATTTCCAGGAAACTTCAGCAACTCTTGCAACGTCTAAAACATCTCCTTTTTCTTCCAAATTTTTTTCCTAAATCATCTTTTGAATGAATAAACCTAATGCAGGGTTCTAATGGAGGTGATCTGAAACTGTATTTTTTACCAGGACTGTTGGACCAGCCTACTATTCAGGAAACGGTCGGACACATTCATAGACAAATATAAACTTCTCACTGAAAGTCAATGCAGATTCAGATCAAACAGAAGAACTTGATTAGCATGAATCGACTCAGTAGAAAATCACCAAATCAATAATTTAAAAACATCCCACAGCTGGAGTCACAGTCAGCTTTAATGTCAGTTTTGTCAAATGTACATGGCATACAGAAAACTGAAAAGACAAGAGTGTAAGGCCCCACAGCGAAAAATGAACATAGAAAAAATACCAGAAGAATAGAATAGAATAGAATAGAATAGAATAGAATAGAATAGAATAGAATAGAATAGAATAGAATAGAAAGGAGGTTGAGGAGACAATAAATAGACAATAAAGGTTAAACAGATGAGGTACTGGAAACAGAAGTTATTGAGTTAAAGGGAAATATGCAGTATGTGCACTATGCAGTAAGGTGTGTGTGTGTGTGTATCTCTGCACATTCATCTACATCTGAATATTAAAAACACTGTCATTAAAGTGACAAACTGTGCAGAACCTCACCAGTGTTGGGAATAACGTCATTATAAACAGCGGTGTTACTAACGCTGTTATTATTTTCCAGTAACGGCTAATCTAATGAATTACTATTTGAAACGTTCCAAAGCTGTTACAGTTACCGGCAGTGAAATGTGGTGTGTTACTATGCACTGATATCTATCAGCTGTTTTCCGTCCTGACTCACTCAGCCAGGCACCAGAGGTGTGACATTCACAGACGAGTCGAGTCTTTTGAACGGCTCTTTTCAGTGAACGATAAGAACCGATTCTTCTATTCAAATCGCCCACACTGCCTTCATGCTTCACCTGTGAGTCCATGAGTCTGAGTTGTCCACGCCCCCTTAACCTGAACGACTGATGACATCTACGAGTTTGAGTTGTCCCAGCACAACACAGGCACCTGAACACAGCTAATTTAGGGGAGGAGTTATCAGCTCATTTAGGGGAGGAGTTATCAGTGAGTCCGACTGACTGGACTGAACACATTTCCTGCTGGATCAGGAGGAGCGACAACAAAACCTGCAGATGTGGGATTAACTGGAGGAGCATCTGCTTCTGTAAATGCACATATGCACTTCTGTGATGGAAAAGCCAGCCCAGCCTGGCCCTGGTGGATCCCAGCCTGGTCCTGGTGGACCCCAGCCGGGCCCTGGTGGATCCCAGCCTGGTCCTGGTGGACCCCATCCGGGCCCTGATGGACCCCAGCCGGGCCCTGGTGGACCCCGTCCTCCCCACAGTCCTGGTCTTCAGTCCCTGTCTGCTGTTCTACTCTATGAATCTAGCCCATGAAACACGCTCAGAAATCTGTTTCCTTTTACATATTTGAAGGTTTTCAAAAAAGTAACGCAACAATTACTTTCCCTGGTAACTCCATACAATTATGAAGGAGTAATTCTGCTACTAATTCAATTACTTTTTTGGGACAGTAACTAGTAACTATAACTTATGCCCCATTTCCACTGCGTGGTATCGGCTCGACTCGACTCGGCCTTTTTGTGTTTCCATTACAGCAGTGGTTCTTAACCTTGTTGGAGGTACTGAACCCCACCAGTTTCATATGTGCATTCACCGAACCCTTCTTTATTAAAAAATAAAATATTATTTTTTTCAAATTCAAGACACAGGTTTATGTTTTACTGGTGCACAAAATGAACTGTGCATTAACATCACTGTGTTCAAAGAACAAAACCAATACAGTGCATGAACTCACAACAAATTCCATACCTTTTCACAAAGACATGACCTTTTTTAATACTACCACACTGAAATGGTTTTAATTTTTAACCTTATGTATTC
Organism: Sphaeramia orbicularis; assembly: GCF_902148855.1. Classification (NCBI taxonomy): domain Eukaryota; kingdom Metazoa; phylum Chordata; class Actinopteri; order Kurtiformes; family Apogonidae; genus Sphaeramia; species Sphaeramia orbicularis. The sequence goes on along the minus strand of NC_043969.1, from coordinate 52,852,635 downwards.
CAATAATGAACTTATTGTATTTATGCTATTTATCATTTTTAACATTTTAACACACACCCATCACCTAATTTCCATCAGGCTACAATAATAATGAATATTTACTGCAAATCAGTGTGACTTCTGCTGTTGTCGAGTGTGTGTCTTGACCTCCGCCGAACCCCTGAGACTGACTCACCGAACCCCTAGGGTTCGATCGAACCCAGGTTAAGAGCCACTGCATTACAGAAAAGGACCTGGAATCTGGAACCCGGTACTACTTTTTTGGTCTCACCTCCGCCAAGGTTCCAGGACTGGGGACCAGATACTAAAAGGTGGCGTGTAAACACTGCAGACCACTGATTGGTCAGACAGTTTTGTCTGTGACCTGCTGTTTTACAAAAAACAGATGCATTAGTGGACAGTAAATATAGCGGTAGGTTAATCCACATCATAACAGCCCAAAACTCCACCATGGTCGGTCCAGGAGATTCAGTCTTTGGTGGTTGACATAAAAATTCAGACGAGACAACACAAAACAAGTGAGTTTATCAGCAACTCTGAGCAGACGACACGGAAGTAACGCGCCGCATCACTATGACGACCAGGTACTGTAAAGTCGGTAGTATCTTGTAATGGAAACGGTCTCCAGGAATACCAAGTCAAGCCAGGCTGGTTCCACTTAGTGGAAACGCGGCATAATTACTTTTTTAAAGTAATATGCCCAACACTGACCCTCACACTCCAAAAGTATCACAGATGACCTTTGGTCACATCTAAATGTCAGAAAATGACTCTTACATGGACTGAAACCCTGTGTTTGATGTGTGGATCTGTTTGATGGTCAGACTAGTCAGTATCCTGGTGGTGGATGGTCCAGGTCTGGTCTGGACCAGTACTGACAGGTGGGTTCCTCCTCTACAGCCCATTTGAATCAAACCTCGTGGGCTACACACACACACACACACACACACACACACACACACACTTGTGGCTCTGCTCTGCTCAGGCTCCTGTGGAACATTAACCATGAGGAGTTCATTCACTTGTATTTTATGTGAGTTGGTCAGTTTTTTAAATGTGTGGATGATGGTGATGTTCGGTAGAACAGGTCTGATCTGCTGTGGCTGTCCACAGGGCAGGTCTGGATGAGCTGAGCAGAGGTCACACCCATGGTTTGGAAAAACACATTTGGTAAAATAACCGAACAAAAAGCACAAAACGCCAGCACAGCACAACACAGATACTTCCACAGTGAGGTAACCACGGTAACCATGTGACGAGAACCAGTGAGATGTGAGATGCTGGGCAGATGTGTCGGATTTTGACTCGCAACTCAAACTCTATTCCAGTCTATTCTATTCTATTCTATTCTATTCTATTCTATTCTATTCTATTCTATTCCAGTCTAGTCTAGTCCATTCTATTCTATTCTATTCTGCTCTATTCTATTCTTTTCTACTCTATTCTACTCTACTCTATTCTATTCTTTTCCATCCTATTCTATTCTATTCTTTTCTACTCTTCTTTTCTATTGTATTCTTTTCTTTTCTATCCTATTCTGTTCTTTTCTATTCTATTCTATTCTATTCTATTCTATTCTATTCTTTTCTATTGTATTCTTTTCTATCCTATTCAATTCTATTCTATTCTTTTCTACTCTTCTTTTCTATTGTATTCTTTTCTTTTCTATCCTATTCTGTTCTTTTCTATTCTATTCTATTCTATTCTTTTCTACTCTATTCTTTTCTATTGTATTCTTTTCTATCCTATTCTATTCTATTCTATTCTATTCTATTCTGACAATCAGCTGATACATATCCTCATCACTTCTGTTTCTCTAAGTTTTTACTGTAAATGTGACTTGAGCGGCTTCTTCTTCAGTGGTTTCCTTGGCTTTTAGCTGCAGTGCATTGTGGGAAATGGAAGGACCAGTTCAACCTCAGTCCCATTTCCTGTTTTCCACTGATGTTCAGGTGTGAAACCAGGAGTCAGTGCAGCAGACATGTCTTTAAACTGCTGAACTTGTGTCTGTATTAAACCTCTCTTTGTACCTTTGTGGCTGCTGACCAGTAACTAATCCAAACAAAACAACAACACTTCTCACAAATGGATCAACTGTTTCACCCACAGTCTCACTCATCACTTTTCTGATCCGTATCACAGGATGAACAGACTTGAACCCATCCCACAGTGGCTTCCTGTGGTTCCTGGTTGCTATGGAGATCACAGTAACAGATATTAACTTGTAGATACCTGATTGGCTGATGCTGTCGTTGTGTCACATGATGCCTGTATGTTCAGAAACAGGAAGCGTGTGATGATAAAAATCTGCTCACCTCAGAGAATTCATGTTTCTGTGTCTAAATTCAGTTCATTTCCTGAGTTTAACATGATCTCTTCTCTCCTCCTCCTGTCTGTCCTCCTCCTCCTGTCTGACAGACAGATCCTCAAAAAGAGACAAACAATAATAATGTGATTCAGTGTGTCCATCCTGGTGGAGTGGTGCATTGTGGGTGTTGAGTCTACAGCTGGACTGACCACAGTTGGACTTAGTCGCAGTAGATGAGTTCCTTCAACCACTACATTTACATACACACTCATATCTGAATAGAACTCCACATCTGACTCTGAATTTGGCCAAAGTCATGCAAGACTTTTAGATTTTCTAAATAAAACCTTTTAACAAATGAAGGATTTTCCAGATTGAATCATTCCGTCCAGAAAACAGTCATTATAGTTGATAGTGGAATATTTCTGCCCAAATATGCGAAGGCGTCTGACGCAGAACACTAACCACAGCAGAGGAAGTGAGGAGATAAGAATGAGGAGGAAGTGATTGGTGTCCTGATAAAAGACAGAGACAGTGAAGAGTACGACTGAGAGAGAAGAGAAGAGAAGAGAAGAGAAGAGAAGAGAAGAGAAGAGAAGAGAAGAGAAGAGAAGAGAAGAGAAGAGAAGAGAAGAGAAGAGAAGAGAAGAGCATCTGACTGGACATGGACCACAGACTGATGATCATCTCTGTGTCCGTATGGATCCAAGGTATGAGGAAGGATGGACAGAACTGAAAGGGTTAACCGCTGTCTGACAGGTTCATCTCCATGGTTACAGACGTGTCATGTGTGCGTTTGATATAAATCATAGCGTGGGCTGATGGTCATGTGACTGTCATGATGGTAAACGAGTGTAAAACGTAGTTTATTACCTCCTGTTTTCATCAGGGTTCGTCTGTTAGCAAGATAAGGCAATTTATGGCTCAGGATCTAACACATCCATGTTGTGTTTCCTCTCAACACACACCAGTACATGATGCGTCTCAACCACCTTTACTGCTTCACTTCCTGTTTGTCACTGCAGCTGCTTATTCCAGCTCTCTGATTGGTTCCACAGTCTGTCCATCAACTGCTGTTACACAATCCACTGACAGAAGCTGTTCAACTCAACATCTGGGTTCAAATGTCCTTCTGTCATTTAGTCACTTTAACACATTTTTTATATGTTTATCTTCTAATTATTTTTCTATTGTATTTGATGTTTATTGTCTTGTGCTGCTGTACATTTGAATTTCCCCTTTGGGGATCAATAAAATCTATCTTATCTTAAATGATTAAAATGATTAATATATTAATTTAATAACTACAGATCAGTTCTGGTTCAATGTTTATGTTTTAATATAATTCTCTTCGTATCCAGGATTTTAACGGCTGGTTTATACAGATTCAACAGGTTCAGAGTCGTGCTGTTGGTTTGAGACCAACATGACATGAAACAGGGCCAAATCATAGCATTAAAAAAGGTTTCAGATCAAAGTGAATCCAGTCAAATATTGGTGGTTTGATGAATCCTGTCTGTTCCAACAGTGACGTCAGACATTATTTAGAAGAATGAGCCGCTGACTGTGTCCATTATTGCCTTCTTTCATGGCTACCATGTGATCAAATAGTGCAAATGTGTGTTGTGCTTTCATCAGCCTCAGGTTCTGTCTTTAACTGGTCTGTGTTGGATTTATGGATCAGAATCAAACACATCCATGTTGTGTTTCCTCTCAACACACACCAGTACATGATGCGTCTCAACCACCTTTACTGCTTCACTTCCTGTTTGTCACTGCAGCTGCTGATTCCAGCTCTCTGATTGGTTCCACAGTCTGTCCATCAACTGCTGTTACACAATCCACTGACAGAAGCTGTTCAACTCAACATTTGGGTTCAAATGTCCTTCTGTCATTTAGTCACTTTAACACATTTTTATATGTTTATCTTCTAATTATTTTTCTATTGTATTTGATGTTTATTGTCTTGTGCTGCTGTACATCTGAATTTCCCCTTTGGGGGATCAATAAAATCTATCTTATCTTAAATGATTAAAATGATTAATATATTAATTTAATAACTACAGATCAGTTCTGGTTCAATGTTCATTTTTTGATTCAACCGTCAAACATAAACTGATCAATAATCAGTTTAATCAAGTCTGGGTTTGTTTCAGTTAATTAATTAATGATTCCTCCAGTTTTTCTGATATTGATCAACCTAAATGTGTCAGTTTCATCTTGTGGTGGTTCATCTGCTGCTGTTCAATCATGTCATAGATTTGGATTTGAACCTTCATCTGTGTCTCATGTGCTGCTTTGGTATTTAGACGCCGTTTGTCAAAGTCAAAGCACAAACACAGTTCAGACAGATTTGGATCCAACCTGATCAGCCTCAGTTTCCTGTTTGGTTCCTCATGTGGACATGTTGGAGTTCTAATCCCAGTCTTGTCCTGTTTTCATGGCTGTCCTTTGTGTTTTTCCTGCAGGGCTCCTGTCTGAAAACAACAGCACTTCAACAGGTAAGAAATGCACAAAGGAGGGATGTGAACTGGGCTGAAGCTGAACATCCTGGTTCAGGTGGTTTTCATCTGAACAAACTGGAGCCAATGCAGAGGATTCAGGAAGGATGGGTTTACAGAAGCTCCACTGAGCACGCTCAGCTCCTGTTCCTGACATTTGGACAAGTGTGGCTTTAAAGATCCACAAGTGAAGGAAACACTGACAAACAGGAGCAGACTGAGCCATTCAATTCACTGACTGAATGAATGAGGGATGAACTGAGTCCGTTTGGACACAAAATCTGTCAGTGGGACTGAAAACACTGTTCACACATGGAAACCACATGTGCTCAAGAATCCAGTCCATGTGGTCCAGATCAAGGTTCTAATAGTTTGGGATTTTTCATTCTAGTTTAGTTTTATTTAGTTTGGACTTTTTTTCTCTAATTCAGTTTGTTTCAATTCATTTTTAGAGCAGGTTTGATAGTTTTTATTAGTTTTCATTTTTTTCTAAATGCTTAGTTTTAGTTTAGTTGTAGTTTAGTCATCTCTTTTCTTTTCTTTGTCATCATATTCAAATAAATCCCAGACAGGACTCTGCTGCTTTCTCCCAACTTTATGCCGTGTTTCCACTACGTGGAACCAGCTCGACTCAGCTCAGTATTCCTGGAGACCGTTTCCATTACAAGATACTACTGACTTTACAGTACCTGGTCGTCATAGCGATGCGGCGCGTTACTTCTGTGTCGTCTGCTCAGAGAGTTGCTGATAAACTCTCTTGTTGCGTGTTGTCTCGTCTGAATTTTTACGTCGGCCACTAAAGACTGAATCTCCTGGACCGACCATGGTGTGGTTTCGGGCTGTTATCATGTGAATTAACCTACCGCTATATTTACTGTCCACTTCCACATCTGCTTTTTGTAAAACGGCGGGTCACAGAGAAAACTGTCTGACCAATCAGTGGTCTGCAGTGTTTACACGTCACCTTTTAGTGTCTGGTCCCCAGTCCTGGAACCTCGGCGGAGGTGATACCAAAAAAGTAGTACCAAGTACCAGATTCCAGGTCCTTTTCGTAATGGAAACGCAAAAGAGGCTGAGCCAAGTCATGCCGATACCACGTAGTGGAAACGGGGCATTAGTCTCCATGTTTCCAGGTAGAGTGGGGACCAGAAGACGACTGGAAACCACAAGTGAACACAAGTGACGGAGCAAAAAGTGTTGTATGGTGACAGCACAGAAAATTGCTCGAGCAAAATAAATCGATTTCGTATCAATCTGACATTGACAAAGATGAAAACGAAGGGAATTTTATCCATAATTTTTATCCGTTTTAGTTAGTTTTGTAAACACACAATACAGTTTCAGTTAGTTATGTTGTTTTCTGTTAATTATACTTTTTATTTATTTCAGTTAGCGAAAATGTTTTTTCAATTCTAGTTTTGGTCATTTCATTAGTTTTCGTTAACGATAATAACCTTGGTCCAGATGGGGTGTTGTGGTTCTGGACCAGACTCTGATTGGTCTGTCTTATTTCTACAGAGTCTGTCCACTTCAGGTTGGTGGGAGGAGCCAGTCATTGTCATGGTGACCTGGAGATGAAACGACAGAAGGGAAACTGGAAACCAGGGGATGGGATATACTGGTACAGGAAGATAGGAAATAGAGTTTGTGCAGAACTGGACTGTGGATCTGCAGTTTCACTGAGAGGCAGAGACACTGATTCAGATATAGATAACTGGTTTATGAGATCAGTCTGTGATGAATCTGCACTGAGTGACTGTTTTATATCTAAGACACGTCTCTATTCATTCCTGAAGTTGACTTGTTCAGGTAAGAGCATGAACACTGAACCCTAACCCTTCCACTGTCACTGTGGGCTCCAGACTCTGTGGACTCTCAGATCCAGGTCGGTGCAAGACTTCAACTCACATTTAATGTCAACTCACACAAACTGATCAATCTATTGATCTATATTTTTGTAACACTTTTCATACAGCGAAAATGTAGCACAAAGTGATTTACATATAAATAATCTGTACAAACACACACACATATATATTATTACTAAACTAAATATACTATAATATACAACATTAAAGAGATCAAACAGAAGCATTAGTTAAAGCCAAATTCAAAGGTGGATGTTGAGCCTGGTTTTCAAATGTCTCCATTCTCTGCGGCCCTCAGGTTTTCCTCGGGTTCTCCTCGGGTTCTCTTTAGGTTCTCCTCAGGTTCAGATGATAAAAACCTGTTTTTAGATGGATCCAAATGAGGAATAAAAGTAAAACTAAACAACCAATAATATCCACGTCCACAAACAAACAGTTGATGAACATCATGTCACACACAGAAGAAACAAACACTAACACATATGAATGTGAGTCCACTACAGTCCAGTCAGATCCACTATATAGTCCAAGCCCCAGACCCTGGTCTCCTCCAGTCCACTAGAGTCCCTTAGAGTCCACTTCAGACTCTAGTCTTATTCCAGTCTTCTTCCATCTGTGTCCACAGACTCTGTCAGACTGGTCCATGGGTCCAGTGTGTGTTCAGGCAGACTGGAGGTCCGGTCTAACCAGTCCAGGTCCTGGTCCTCAGTGTGTGAAGGACACTTGGACCTTCGTGGTGCCCAGGTGGTCTGTAGGGAGCTGGGCTGTGGGGCTCCTGGGCTCCTCCAGGGGGCGCTCTCTGGAGCAGCGGAGGCTCCTGTGGTGCAGACGTTCACCTGTGAAGGCCATGAGTCTGCTCTGCTGGACTGTGGAAGCTCAGGGGCACAGACCTGCTCATCTGGAACAGCTGTGGACCTTACCTGCACAGGTGGGCGGAGCTTTGACCTGACACCAGCTGACATCAGTTCACTCACTTTGAGCTCATTTATCTGTCACTTGTATTTGATCAGATCCTGATGATGTCAGACTGGTGGGAGGAGCCAGTCGCTGTAACGGTAAAGTACAGATCAAACATCATGGAGAATGGAGACGCATGGGAAATGATCTTACTGACCCCTGGACCCTGAAGGCAGCAGATGTCATATGTCGTCGACTGGACTGTGGATCTGCTGTTTCTGGGAGAATATCTGGTTCATTTGGTCGTCTGTGGTCCTTCAGCCCCAGCTGTCTTCTCTCTACATCTGCACTGACGGACTGTGTGAAAACAGGTCCTTTTCGCATTGGCTCCACCCTGTTCCTCACCTGTTCAGGTAAGTCTACTGATGATGGTCCTGGTTCTGTCCCAGTTCTTCCATGAGTCCATTCAGGTGTGTTTTATCTGAGCTGGGTCAAACCAGACCCAGTCAGACCAGGTCCACACATTGGACAGTTGGACTGAACCATCAAACACATGCAGCTGAATTCAGTTCCAGTCCATGAACGTGGTCACATGACTCTGCTTTCCAACAGGCTGTTGAACAGCTCAGAAGGACTGAGTCCATTAGTTTGAACTGGACTTTGTGTTGGTCCATGTGCTCTTTTTCCAGCTCTATGTGGGTCTGCTGGACTCTGAGGACACCATGGAAACATCACTGACACTAAAGCATGTCCTTAAATGCAGATGTTTGACATGAGCCACATGTTTCCAGTGGTCTGAGATGAACCAGTGCACAGGTCACTGATCAAACCCACTGCATTATGGTGCATTCACTGACCACTGGGATTGTGTGTGTGCCTTTGAACAGACCCCACTCACACATATTGAATGTTCAGTCTGACTTCAGAATGACTGTGTGTCCACCAGCGCTGACGTTCAACTAACTCTAACCTGTGACTGAGGATCCACAGAGTGGACCTGAGGCCTGTTTGAGTCCAGTCTGAATGTAGACAGCGCCCTCTGTTGGAATCCAGGTCAACTACAGCACACACTCACTGTGTCCTTCAGCTCCACATTCAACACTAAAGGGCCTGTTATTGGTGTGTTCTGTGTTCTGCTGTTTTCTTTGAGGACGTTGTGTCTCTGCTTGAACTGGTCCATGAGTCCAGTTTAGTTCCTGTGTCACTAATGACTGACAGGAGGCTTTGACAGAGTCCAGATCGCTTTAGTCTTTGATTTTAACAGGGTGTTTCCTCCAAAGTTCAATGGTTTAGTTCATGTTCAACTGACTTTTTGTCCACATTTCTGGAAAAAAAGCATCAGTTCAAACACAAATGGACCTGTTATCAGTTTCTTTTCAGATAATACGTGTTTCCTGCTTCTGTAAAAGTCCACTGTCCATCATCCGTCATATTTCCAAATGTTCTGTGGTCAGTCGGGCCCATAAATTCAGATTTTCTGCTGAGAACTGAAAACCTTCTGCAGATGAATGTGAGAACACGTGTGCACAGACATGGTTCTGCACAGGGAACGTGGAAGAACATTTGAACATGAAGGCATTATCAGTAGTATTAGTATTCAGAATGACTGCATATTTGATCCTTCTAATCATCTCTTTGAGTAACCAACCAGTATTTGTCTCTCATAATTACAGTATTTATCACTGTGACAAAAGACTGTATAGAACTGTTCTGTTATATATTGTACTCTGTTCTTCCAAATGAACAGATGTGTTGTTCAGTCTTTCAAACCTGACGTGTCATCGCTGACACACCCTGTGCATCTGCAGTTTGGATGGATGGAACTCTTTCACTGTTTAAGACGTTGTGCTTTCCAGGTTTTATTGGTTTTATTGGGTCATTACTCAGACATGAACTAGAAGCTGGAGAAGAAGCCGTTTTAGCAGAATTAGAACATGCAGGAAATTGTAAAGCACTCTGAGTGTCCCAAAAAGCACTATAAAAATCTAACCCATTATTATTACTATTATTATTATTATTATTATTATTATTATTATTATTATTATTAAATTGGAAATGACTAGGTTTTGAATGTTCTAAGTGTTGTGGAAATATGGGCAAAAGGATGAACTCACAGCATATTTTCTGTCCTTTTTCCCGTCAAAAATACTAAAAAAAGTGCAGGCGGTCCATTTTGGGCTGAGGGTTGAAAGGGTTCAGTTGTCCACCCTCACACTGCCGTCTGTCCAGGGGCTTTTGTGTCTTTAAACATGTGTGTGTGTTGTTGTGGGTCCACAGACTCTGTCAGACTGGTCCATGGTTCCAGTCTGTGTTCAGGCAGACTGGAGGTCCGGTCCAACTGGTCCTGGTCCTCGGTGTGCGAAGAGGATTTGGACCTTAACGATGCCCAGGTGGTCTGTAGGGAGCTGGGCTGTGGGGCTACTGGGCTCCTCCAGGGGGGGCTCTATGGAGAGGGGGAGGCTCCAGTCTGGACCAGTGAGCTCCAGTGTGAAGGAAATGAATCTGCGGTCCTGGACTGTAGGAGGTCCAGCTCAGCTGGGAAGACCTGCTCACCTGGAACAGCTGCTGGACTCACCTGTACAGGTACCAAGGGGGCGTGGCTTTCATCTGACAGTGTGTTTGTGTGACTCATGTCTTTGTGTCTCTGCTCAGATCCAGGCAGTGTCAGGGTGGTGGGACAGCCGAGCCGCTGTGCTGGTACTTTGGAGATCCAACACCAGGGACACTGGAGACCAGCAGGAGGAGACTGGGACCTGAAGTCTGGATCTGTGGTGTGCCAACACCTGGACTGTGGATCAGCTGTTTCAGTCAACACAACAGATGATTCTACAGTCAGACCTGTGTGGGTGGTCTCAGTTCCTTGTGTAAAGCTGACATCTGGACTGAGGGACTGTGTTGGACTAGAGGATTTCTTTAATCTCTCATCTGGTGTGGACGTGGTGTGTTCAGGTACAAATGGACACAAACTGTGTCTGAACTGAATTCTGAGTGACCAGATGGTTCTGACTCTGACGTTTAAAGTTACATCTAATGAATCTGTTCATTTCATCATAGGGCTGCATGATTTTGGCAAAAAAAAAAAAATCCCAATTTTTTCCTCTAAAAACTCGATTTTCGATTTCCATTTTTGGGCAAAACTACAAAAGACAACAGAAGTCAGCATGTCATTTTCATGAGCAGCCCACAATGCAAGGCACTGCTCTGACCTCAAATCTGTGATGGGATCATGTGATGAACCCACAGAAGTTTATTTTTTCTTAATTAAATCTTTATTGAATGAAGTAAGAGTATACAAACAATGTATACAACAAGAAAATAACATAAGTTTGCCAGGGGGAATACACTACAATAAAATGTCCAAATCAGGGCAAATACTGAATGTTTTTAGAACCTTTTTGTTTCCAGATTTATCGAACAGCTTTAAATAAAGTTCAACACCTTTCAAAAAATAAATAATATTTGGTTTTGTGTTACAGAACTTACATTTGTGAATGAAAAATTTAGCAAGTAAGAGGACTAAATTAATTATTTTTAAAAAAGTTTTGTTTTGTTTTTTCTTTTTGGGGTATCTGGGCCCACAGAAGTGATACCTATGTAAGTCAGTGACAGGTATCAGTTGTGTTTGCGTAGACCACATAATACACAGGCGTCAAACATGCGGCCTGGGGGCCAAAACCGGCCCGCCAAAGGTCCCAATCTGGCCGGAGAGATTAATTTACAAAGTGCAAAATGCAAAAATTACCCTGAAGATATTAACAGTCAAGGGCGTTAAACTCAAAAATAACAGCATAATAACCTAGAAATCAACCAAATTTTCTTCTTGATTTAATGGGAAAAAAATAATATGACATCAAGCCAATAAATAATGACAACACCAATTTTCTTTCTTTGATTTATTGCAAAGAACATTAAATTCTGATATCCTTTAACAAGAAAATGTCAATAATCTGAACAAATATGAGCAACCTGGAATGTTTTAAGAAAAATAATTGCAATTTCAACAATATTCTGCCTGTGTTGTGTCTTGGTAGATCGGATCTGTAATGCACATGTGGAAATCATAAGTTGAGGCATAATATTAATAAAATTGTACTTGTTTTTCTTCAGAAATTTCAGTTTTTTCCAGTTATTCACATCTTTTTTGTTTTAGATGAAAATAGTTTCATCATCCAATGTTATTTTTTGCACTAAAAAATTTGGAGTTGTTTTTATTTATAGGCTATTCTACTATTATTTTATTGGTCCGGCCCGCTGGAGATCAAATTGGGCTGAATGTGGCCCCTGAAAGAAAATGAGTTTGACACCCCTGACGTAATATGAGTGATCCACATGCAGTTCTATTTAAACTGGGGGATCTGTGCGTGGAACAGACCGACCCAGGACACACTGGAGGGATTCTATGTGTGGAGCTGGTGGATGTGTGTGGGCAGGGGGCTGTGTGGGCTCCTCTGCTGAGGCTGATGACCCCGAGGCCTGGACTCAGTTCGGAAGAAGACAGTACGGTACGGATCCGGGACAACGTAAGATGAGTGATCCGCATGCAGTTCTATTTCAGTTGCGGGATCCGTGCGTGAAGCCACGGCTTACATTGCTATAAGTACTGCGGGCTCATTAACAGATTTAAAGTCCGGTCATTACACGGACTTCTGTGACAGACCGCTGTCACTGATAGGAGGAAGAGCCTACGGGAGCCCGCAAGCGCGCGGCCCAGAGGCACGAGAGAGATGAAATTGATTTTACGATTTCCTTTTTTTAAAATCGTCCTAATTAAAAAATCCAATTTTGATTTAAAATCAATTAATCGTGCAGCCCTATTTCATCAGTTGATTATTTTGTCTCAGTTCATTGTTTTTTCTTTCAAATGTGTCAAATATTGACCTTTGACCTTTGGAACGTCCAGATCCCAAATGAACGTCTTCATTTGGACCAGATGAGGCTGAAAACACAAACAGATTTCCCATTAGTCTCATTTAGGACAAAAGGACCAAATGTGGACATGTGAGACTGTAAAAGCACCACATGTGTGTCCTTTTTTACCCATAATGCCTTTGAAGGTCAGCTGTGCTCTAAATGATCCATTCCTCATGTTTTCATTGGTCAGTGTTCATCCCATCCCAAACTCCTGTGGATCAGATCCATCTGTGTCTCTGAGGAGGATGGATTCTCTGACTGCTTGTTTGTGCTCATGTGTGCTGCTTGGTCCAATCATGTCTCTGTGTGTGGACAGATCTGCTGCCTCAGCCCAACATCTCCCTGTCTGACGGGGTCTTTGAGGTCTACCGGCAGGGGTTCCGGGTGCTGGTGGGCTCCGACTTCACCGTCACCTGCTCCGTCCGACCGCAGTACCCAGGAGGCTCCTTCCAGCTGATCTCCGACACCAAGAAGCCGCTGAACCTCACCCTGCCGGCCGTCAATCACTCCGCCCACTTCCTGTTGTCTGCCATGGGCCGCGCCCACCGAGGGAACTACACATGTGTTTATCACGTGGACGTTTATAACCGCAGCTTCTCGTCGTCTCAGAGCCCCGCCCTCTATCTCACTGTCGGAGGTAACGTCGGGATAAATGCACACAAAACACCCACAATGCATCAGTAACAGTCACATGACCATTCCCAGTGAGCAGAGTGAACAGGTGTGAGCAGAACCACGATGGTAGAACTGAGATCAGGTAAAGCCGGTCCAGCTGAACCTGTCAGAGACTGGGCTGAACCAACAAACACTCCTTTAATCTGAGCTCAGTTCAAAGCACAGCTGAGTTTAAACCCAGGTTTAAACCCAGGTTTAAAGCCAGGCCATCCAGGTTGAATGTAGAGCTCCTTTACATAAACACTAATGTCACTGGAACTATTACTCAGGTCTGACATACGACGCTCATGTCCAGGTCCTGTTGTTTCCAGTTACAGTTGAAACCAGAAGTTTACATACACTATAAAAAGACACATAGGCTTTTTTTTCTCACTGTCTGACATGAAATCAGACTAAACTTTTCCTGTTTCAGGTCAATTAGGATTACCTAAATTATTTCTATTTGCTAAATGCCAGAATATTGTAGGAAGCTCGACAGTGTCTTTGTCAAAGGAGTTTCACATGTGACATCCAAAGGAGCACCGATCATTATCTGAAAGTCTCAGGTTCGACTCAGAGAGTGGTAATGCAGCATTTCTGCTGCTAAGGTTAAATCCTTGCTGAAACACCATACATTACATACAAAAAAAAATCATCACTGTCACATAAGACTTACTATACATATGTATAATATATAATGGGGCCAAATAGGCCCTCAAATGAAAGTTTGTGAAGCTTCAGGAGGGAGGGAAAAGGGAAATGAGTGGGAAGTTTCATTGTCACTTCCACAGGCGCTGTGGTCCACACCGCTCCTTACCCCCACAGTTTTATAAACAGGACGGAAACCGGCCCAGCCCTGCCGGCCCCCACGCAGCCCCTGCACCTGACCGACCCCCAGCCCAACCGCACATGTGTAACCCCTCCCCCCCACACACACCCTAATCTAGTCATTAATCTAACATTTATACCAGGGTTGTGAATCTTAGTTGTAAGGCCGATACGATACACACTTCAATACAGCATCTGTGATCCGATTTATTAAAGTTACACGTGCAGTGTTTCCTGTGGAACTGATCCATTGGTGTGGCAATGTGTAATGGGGGGGGGGGCTCAGCTGCACATGCACAGTTTGGCCAGGGCGGTGCATACATTTTGGTCGGTAACCGCGTGCGTGTGTCCGTTTCCATCCTACTTCTAATACTATGGGGGCACAGGGCGGTGCGGTCCGTGCCCCCGCAGAAGTGAGAATTAAACTTGACATTCATTTCCCTTTTCCAAACCTCCTGAGGCTTCACAGACTTTCATTTGAGGGGGCAGGACGTTTGTCCTGGACTATTATATATTATACATATGTAACATAAGGCTAATGCCTAACCCTAATGGTGATGATCTCTTTTGTATGAAATGTATGTAGTGGCGGCAAGGATTTTGCCGTAGTGCAAACTTTACCAGCGGAAACGCTGATGTCTCGCGATGCAATATGATACGCTTCACACCCAAATCACGATCCAGAGTGATTAAGCACATTCTGATTCAACAAATTCATTCTGGTAAAAAAAAAAAAAAAAAAGCAGTGCAATTCAATGAGCTTAATTATTTATTTATCAAAAAAGACCATGACTGAAAGTGTCTTTAGTTCCGTTTCAGAACACGTGCCTCACATTCAGTCAGTGAAAAAGTTCAGACTTTGTTTCCAAAGTCGTTTCTCTGTTTCACTCAACTTCTTGCTCCTTCGCTGAATCCATTTGTAATGAAATGTATTTATAATGAAGGTAAAACAGAAAAAGGTTCTGTCACTGTAAGAGAGACCTACGCAAGGTATTATGGGATGTGCTGTTAGATGTGTATGTGACTGTTTAAGGAAGTATCTGTGGTCTGTACTGCAGTATCTGTGGTCTGTACTGCAGTATCTGTGGTCTGTACTGCAGTATCTGTGGTCTGTACTGCAGTATTCAGTACAGCTGATCTAGTAAAAGTACACATTCACAAACCACATATGGTCACCTCCTTCTGTGTCTGTCACATTCACATACACACAGTACAGTATTCATGGGCGGAGCATGTGCCCAGTGCATGGGCGGAGCTCATACTGTCATGTCCAGTGTACACATCCACATCCTGCTGAACACGTTAATGTGGGTCTGCAGAAAAGAAAAACTTTACCCAGATAAAGAGTAACACTTATAAATGACAGTAAAAATAAATTCTATTGAAAGGACTGAATTTTATCAAAACAAACATTCAGTGACCGATGCATCACAATATCATTCCAAACTTTTCATTCACTGTCAGCTTCTCTAACGGCGCACTAAGATCATGCGCACACATGTTGGCGTATCGATACGTATCAGATAATCTTCCATCCCTAGTTTATACCTTTTCAGTTTTATATGCTGGGTCCAAATCAAACCTCTGAAAAAAGTACAAAATATAAATATATCCTCCAAAACATCAGTTCCACTGACACAGATCCTACCACCATCCATGGAAAAGATGCAGCTCCTGGTCTGTCCTCAGGACGGTGTCCCAGAGGAAGGCAGCAGTTCTGTCCACAGAAGGAAATCCACAAAAAACAAAACAAAACAAAAACTAAACGCAAATGTAAAGACAATTACTCAGACAGTCCTTATAATAAACATTTACCTTTAACACTATGAAACATTCAATATAAAACGCACAACAGTACTTTCTAAAAATGTCTTTCTTTTTCAGTACAGAACCTGACAAAAATACCTGAACCCATTGAACTGTTTTTTTTTTTTTATCCTTCTTTTAAAATAACATATTTATTGATTTATTGTTCTACAGAGTACAATGGAAACATAAAAAGTCATTGAATTGTGTTTCCTGTGAGTCCATCTGGTTGAATCCATGTCAGTCACATGTCTCCACATCCACAGCAGTAGAACACACAGCACCATGTTAGCTTAGAAAACCGCCTGTTAGCTTAGCTTAGCTTAGCTTAGCTCCACCACAACTCAACTGATTTGAAACATTTTTACAGCTTAATATCAGAACAAGTTTCACATCCTGAGTGGGTTTACACATACCCACTTCCATATGACATCTAACATTCTACATTCAGCTCATAAATGTATTAATCCAACTAAATCAGCTAAGCTAAGATAAGCTAAGCTAAGCTAAACAGTGCTGCTAACTTACCTGGATATTCAGTCAGTGAAGAGAGTGAATTCATGGAGTTCCTGAACAATTCACAAACTTTTGTCCAGTATAAACCTATAGTTTGCAGCTACAAGTTGTCAGACAGTTTCCCTCTGTATCTCTGTCGGTCAGTTTCTTCATTGTTGTGTTTGAATTATTACAGAAATGCGGCAGAAATCAGAGGAATGTCATCCTACAGCTGTGAGGCGTTTAGGGTGTGTAGGAAAACACTGGACTGGGCAAACTAAGAGGCATTTACAGAAACTACAGGGGTTGGACAAAATAATGGAAACACCTTCACCTCAAGATGATAATGCCCCAATCCATACAGCTAGAATTGTTCAAGAATGGCATGAGGAACATTCTAATGAAGTTGAGCATCTCGTATGGCCGGCACAGTCCCCAGACCTCAACATTATTGAGCATTTATGGTCAGTTTTAGAGATTCAAGTAAGACGTGGATTTCCACCGCCATCGTCTCTAAAAGAGTTGGAGGGTATTCTAACTGAAGAATGGCTGAAAATTCCTTTGGAAACAATTCATAAGTTGTATGAATCAATACCTCGGAGAACTGAGGCTGTAATTGCCGCAAAAGGCGGACCTACACCATATGAAATTATATTTTGTTGATTTTTTAAGGTGTTTCCATTATTTTGTCCAACCCCTGTATGTCATTGAAGTTTACACATAAGCTGGGCTCCATCACCTCAGTAAAACACTGTTGAAGGATGTTTGGTGAAAGTGAATACAGTTGAATCAGTACGGAGAAGCTTTTTTTTTTCAACTTAAAACAAATCAGTGAATAAATAAATCCAACTGTGTGTTTTCGGACCTGCAGAGGAAAGACTGTGTATGTGTCAGTGGGCTCAGTTTTCATTTACCACATGTCCAGTGGTCCATTAGTTCAACAGGTTTGATTCTAATGTTGATGGTTCAACAGTGAAGCTGGAAGTGGAAATAAACCTCAGCGACTGAATCCAACAGTAAAATAATAGATTTATAGAAACACTTCAGAGAACTTCAGCTGAATCTGGGAGGACTTGGATTATTTCAATGGATCCATTGAACTAAATCAGCCTTTATTCAAGTGGAATATGTCCAATAAAAGCAGCTGTTAGATAATTTGTGTGTGTTTTTGTTTTGTTCATCAGTTTCTTCTTGGATGTGAATGTGTTCCAGTTGTTTCCAGGTCATTATTGATCTGATCAGTTCTTTTCTCTTTGTGATCAGCAGAATAATGAGCGACACATGTTCCATGGACGTCGGTTTAAAGCAGGGCTCTCAAACTCATTTTCTGTCAGGGGTCATATTCAGCCTGATTTGATCTCCAGTAAAATAATACCATAATAACCTATAAATAATCATAACTCCAAATTTTTTTGTCTTTGTTTTAGTGTAAAAAAAAAAAAAAAAAAAAAAAAAAAAAATGAAATTATAAAAAAAAAAAATACTTAGTTTTATAAACTATCCAAACAAAAATAAATGTGAATAACCTGAAAAAAACTGAAATTTAATTTTAAAAAAATTCTTACATTTGTGCAATTTTAACAATATTCTTCCTCCACTTCTCATTAGTCCATGTGCATTATGGATCAGATCTACGAAGACACTAAACACTGAGGAACAGAGAGGAAATTGTTAAAATTGTGCTTAATTTTCTTTAGACATTTCAGGTTGTTCATGTTAGTTCAGGTTATTCACACTTTATTGTTACAGGATAGTTTGTAAATGTCAATATTTTCATAATTTAATGTTATTTTTTGCACTACAAAAACAAAAATGAAGTTGTCGTTATTTATAGACACAATGCAATTTTTTTTTTTCACATCAAACTGAGAAGTAAATCTGCAGTCATTCTTTTTAGTAGGTTATTCTGCTGTTATTATTTGACTGTAGATCATATTGGTCTGTACGGTGGCCCAGAGGTGCAACAGCCCAAAAAATTATCCATTAACCCAAAAAATTATCCACTGTAAGAAAAAAAGAGAAATGCCCAAAAAATTATCCACTCAAAGAAAAAAAAGAGAACAGCCCAAAAAATTATCTACCAGCCCAAAAATTATCCACTATAAGAAGAAAAAGAGTATTATAGTAGACAATTTTTTGGTCATTTTTCTTTTTGTCTAACAGTGGATAATTTTTTGGGCTGTTGCACCTCTGGGCCACCGTAGGTCTGTATGTGGAACCTGAACTAAAGTGAGTTCCACAGCCTGGACTGTGGAATTCTTACACTTTGTAAATTCATCCCAGGGGTTGGATTGGAACCTTTAGGGGGGCCACATTTGGCCCCCAGGCCACATGTTTGACAGCCCTGGTTTAAAGGTTGTTTGTATTGTGTTTCAGACTTGGTGTCCAACATGATCATCAGGGTGGTGCTGGTGGTGTCGGCTCTGCTCATATTTGATGTGTGCCTCTTCTTCTACTATAAGGTGCGTTCCCATCTTTCCTCAGTGGATCCGTTGGACTGTAGACGCACTCACACACATCAGTCTGAACTGGACATGTCTGCTGCCATGTTTGTTCCAGGTCTCCGTGAAGCGGATCCGAATGAAGGCCGATCGCCAACACCAGCGACCGTCACCACCACAATGACGGTTCAGGAGCAAACATCCCATAATAGTCCCACACTGTTAAAAAAAATAGTAAAAAAAACAGTATTATTCCAGCAGCAGGGGTGCCGAAAAAATACTGTTAAATAACAGAAAATAACCATCTCATAAAAATACAGTAATTTTCCATAATTCAAATACAGTTTTTTGCCCTAACTTTACATGAGATTTTGCATATTTTTTGACTTTTTAATGTTTAATAAAGAATATTTACATGTATTAAAACAATCCAATTCCCTATAAATATGTATATATAAATAATTTTCAGTAAGACTCAGTTGTCCAATCCACTGATAAAAACTGTATTTGGACGGTTTATCAGTGCTTATACATGTTATACATTCACAAAAATACATTTATTCAACATTTTTGTTGTGAAACCTCCTGTAATTACACAAGATATTTGTCAATGAACAAACAAGTCTGGTTCAACTGACAGAACAAATACTTCTGTTACTGTTAATTATCAGTAATTTTATCTCATTTTATTTTATTTTATTATTTTTCTTTTACAGTATTAAACTTTAAATTAACAGTTTAATCTCATAAATAGAAAAGAAACATTTGTGAAATTATGATGCATTTGCAAATGTATTTTAACTGTATTTTTCTGCGAAGAAAGAAAAAAATTCTTTTAAAAAATGAAAATTTTTTGGTTATTCACAGTTAGAGTTTTTTCATGTTCTTTTGCATTTCACATGTAAAATCACAGTCTGTTTTTGTCATTTCATTGATATTTTCCTGTATCTGAAAAATACAGGAAAAATCTGTAAAAATAAACAGTCAAAATTCTGTTAAATTACACTTTTTTTTTTTTTTTTTACAGTGTAGAGCCTTTTCCAATCGTTAAGATCTCAGTTAGGCTCTTGCAGTCCACATTAATGAGGCTTCATGGACGGTAATTCACAGGGTTAGTAGTGTCCCTGTCCTTTTTAGGTGTCACAGAAATCAAGGCCTCGTTAAATGTTTGGGGGAGGGGTCCTAATTTACAGGCTTCGTTGTGTATCCTGGTGTAATATTGGTGCGTGGATATCGTCCCTGTAGAATCAGCTGCTTGTGTGTCCAGTGTTCCTCAGCTGTAGAAAACAGAGTTTGTAAATGTCACCTGTCTGATCTGTGCTATCTGCAGTTCTCACTCCTCTTCTGTGTGGAACAGTGTTGACTGTGGAAGGAACCCTAAACAGATGGTTCTCATGTTCTAAACCTCCACAGGCTTACAGATAGAAGAAGTTCCAAACGGACCTAGAACTTTGTGATTCCAAGGTGTGGAAGTGTTCCCTGGTCCACATGTTCTATGTCCACCAGAGGAGCTGGAGCCTTTACAGGTGTCACTGATGATCCACATCAGAAGTTCTAGGTCCACCACAGCTGGACTGAAAAGAGTTCTGAACAAACTAAGAACGTTCTAGTCACTGATTACATGGATTTTAGACTGAGGTCACAAATGACACAGTCAGAACCATCCTCTGCTAGTGTTTTCAATCCACATGGATTTAAGGTGGACAGCTCAAATGAGCACATCTGTCCTTTTTCATTAAAGGTGGAATGGTGAATAAAGGTGTTGGGACACCTGGAGGACCTGAGGAAACTGTGTTCACTCAGTTTTCATGGAAAACAACCATTTTCATCCATACTTCAGTCCTCAAAGGAGGAGAATTAGTTGTGGAATGGAGACAAATGATGTGGAACAGCATGAACCACCTTAAAGACTGAGGAGTGATGAGTGAACATTCTGAGTCCACTCAGATAAAAGTCCATGAATGAGACACATTCTCATCTGAACCTGACACCAGACAACACTGACCACTGGACCAGAGTCTAGAACAGAAACAATAAACATGAGAAAAAAAAAGTGTATAAAATGTAAAAATTACATCCAAATTAAGTCTACATTCACAGATAAAAGGATTCTATCAAATCAATGACAAGTCTGTAAATGAGACACATTCTCATTTGAACCTGAGGAGGACAATATTGGACACTTGAGCAAAATCTAGTCTGAAAGAATGAAAGGATGAAAAAGAAAACTGATCCACAAATGACACATTTTGGGTCCAAATGCCTCATCCAGTCCAATCTGAACTGACTCAAATCCACCAGGTTCACACAGATGCATTTATGGAGAAAAAATGGGCATTACCATTGAACTTTTTGAGATCCAATACTGCGCGCCTGCGATGCACATGTTGGACATTATTGAGCACTTTGACCCCCCCCCCCAACACCCCCAGGAAAATCAGACCTGGATCCGCCCCTGCAGATGTTTCTATCTCTATTCTAAGTGCACTATAAATATGATTAGCACGCTGGACAGAATCAGTCGTTTGGGAATTCCACAGTTCTGTCCATGCATAGGCCCAGTGATGAATGCTGTGATTTTCTGCCTCTAACACGACAAAATAAACATTTACAGCATCTGTACGTCAGTGGTGGCTGCTGCTCTTTCACACAGGGGAAGCTCATTGTCGCTTACACCAAAAAAAGTCAAGTTAGTTAAACAGAAATTTGTCCCTCTGTTCCTTTTTAAGAAAACGGTCGTATCGTACCAAGTAAACAAGAAAACGTTGAAATTATGTGAAATGTAACCCAGTTAGTCCAGTGCTTGTGTTTTCTTCCAGGTCAGTAAATGAACAGTTCATGTGGTTTGTGTGATTCCACAGCAGAATGTGTGACGTATTAAACTGAACTGTGTCAGTGAAGGAGCAGATCTGAAAACAGCTGTCAATCAAACCACATTCAGCCTTCGGACCCGTCCTCCAATCAGCACGTGGAATCCTGGTGTCCAGCCCGGCCGAGCTCCGCCCACAGCTCCATTCAACCCCAGAGACGCCGAGCATCCGGGGGCAGGACAACAGGTGTCCTGTGTCCAGTGCTGGTCCAGTTTGTAGTGGTTTTACACCAGTTCCACTCAGTCCCATTGAAGTGCATGGACGCTGAGCGTCTACGAACAAATGCACTGAGCAGAGATGGAATGAACAAACACAGACACGGGAACGGAGGAGAAGTGAACAACATCCAGTCCACTGATCTGGGATCAAACTGATTCTGAACCAACTGGTCTGAGAGATGAACGTGTTCCAACACATTTGGAGTCAATGAAATGAAAACAACTGAACAGATTTGAGCATTTAATGGGAGTCATGTTAGGGTCAGAGGAGCTTCACCTGCAGTCGGACACAAACACCTCTGCTGGACATCATCTGTGAACAACTAACCCATGAAAATAATCCATCAGTCTTTCAGAGGGGATCAAATAGTGTTTTTTCTGAGGAGTTCTCATGTTGTGCTTCACATCTGCTCCACAGATGTTTTGAGTGAATGTCACATGATCCAGGTCTGGCCCCTGATTGGCTCCTCTTGGACACAGAACTACAGGTTTCCAGGTGTGAGTGTGTGCAGATGTTTAGTTTGGAGCTCAGAACTGTGGGACACAGACTGAAATGGTTTTAGAATGTCCTGGTACGCTTAAGTCCAATTCTGCACAGAGTGGACACAGAACCAGCTGATTCTGAAGGGACCAGTTTGTGGACTTTTCAAAACTCACACACTGCAGCCGTTTCCCTCGAACGTCCAGACGGAGAACGCAACACGTACGCGCAAAATGAAGGGGGAGGGGCCAAGGGGTGAGCTGGGATTCAGCCTGTGACTGTGGTTCTACAGACAAACGTCAGACGCAGCTTTAGGTTCTTCCATCAGTGCCTCTGTCACTGGTGTCCAACATGTGGTCCAGGGGCCACATCCAGCCCACCAGAGGGTCCGATCTGACCCCTGGGATGGATGTGTGACATGTACAAACTCCACTGAAGATATGAACACAGATGTTCAAATCATTTTAGGTCAGTTCAGTCTAAAAAGGATCAGACCAGTAACATGCTAAAAGTAAAATTACACAAATGTTTACATTTACAGACTAGCCTTTTATATAAAAAAAATGCAAATAACCTGAAATATCTTAAGAAAAGTATGTGGGATTTTAATAATACTCCATCTGTTATTGACTGTTTGGTGTATTTGTAGATAAACTGTGATGTGTACGTTGTGACTCATGTATAAATGATGAACTGAGGTGGAATACTGTTCACACTGAACTGATTTTACTGAAGAATGTTCAGGTTCATATTTGTTCATGTTGTGTTTAAGTACAATTTGTAGATTTAAACATTTTCGTCATGGAATTTTACTTTTTTCACTCAAAAGTTCTTATTCTATTATTGATCTTATTGGACTGGTTCGGCCCACTTCAGATCAGATTAGACTGAATGTGGAACTGGACCAACAGGAGTTGGACAGACCTGACCCAGGTCACTGTACTGACACAAAGAGTGCTGTTAGACCCAGACTAACGCTAACCCAGACTAACCCTGACCCAGACTAACCCTGACCCAGACTAACGCTAACCCAGACTAACGCTAACCCAGACTAACCCTGACCCAGACTAACCCTGACCCAGACTAACCCTGACCCAGACTAACCCTGACCCAGACTAACGCTAACCCAGACTAACCCTGACCCAGACTAACGCTAACCCAGACTAACCCTGACCCAGACTAACCCTAACCCAGACTAACCCTGACCCAGACTAACGCTAACCCAGACTAACCCTGACCCAGACTAACGCTAACCCAGACTAACCCTGACCCAGACTAACGCTAACCCAGACTAACCCTGACCCAGACTAACCCTGACCCAGACTAACGCTAACCCAGACTAACCCTGACCCAGACTAACCCTGACCCAGACTAACGCTAACCCAGACTAACCCTGACCCAGACTAACGCTAACCCAGACTAACCCTGACCCAGACTAACCCTGACCCAGACTAACCCTGACCCAGACTAACATTAACTCTAACCCAGACTAACACTAACCCAGACTAACCCTAACCCAGACTAACACTAACCCAGACTAACCCAGACTATTCATTCTCGTGGGTATTTTACTCTTATTTCTATATTCACATTGAACAAACATCCATCCATCCGTCCATTCTCTTCCGCTTATCTGGGGCCGGGTCGTGGGGGTAACAGTCTAAGCAGGGATGCCCAGACTTCCCTCTCCCCAGACTCCTCCTCCAGTTCTTCTGGGGGGACCCCGAGGCGTTCCCAGACCAGCCCACAGACATAGTCTCTCCAACGTGTCCTGGGTCTTCCCCGAGGTCTCCTCCCGGTTTGTTGAACAAACACACAAACTAAATATCACTTTGTGGTTTGTATTGTATCCGTAGACTGTTGCCCGTACCCCCCCCCCCCCACACACACACACACACGTTCTTTACACTTTAGACACGATACAAATGTGCTTGTGTTTATTTCAGTGGATTTTCAGAGAATATTTAATGACATGTCAAACATTATCCAAACCAAACAGGAAATATTCATCAGCTGTTTAAAGCCTGCGGTACATGCTGTAGGAATGCGGTGGTTTTATGGGGGGGGGGGGTCTCCATCCCCTGGTTTTACACCACGACTGAGGTCAGGGTGATGTCGCCGTCGATCTCCAGGGTGTTGACGGCGTGCAGGGCGGTGAAGCGGTGCGCGTAGGTGTGAGCCTGCATCCCATTCACCACCATCCTGAAGTGGTGACTCTCACAGCAGATGGTCAGCTGAAAGAAAAGCACAGGACGTCACTGACCGCCCACCGGACGCATCACACACGGTCACAACTAACCTGTGGAATCTGCTCTATTAAAGTGTGGGAACAATTTGTACTCATTTTAGTTGAGGATATTTCACCCCATATTTGGAGTAAAATGGGACTAAATTTAACAGCAGTAACACACTAAACCAGGGCTGTCAAACGTGTGGCCTGGGGGCCAAATGCGGCCCACCAAAGGGTCCAGTTCGGCCCTGGGATGTTTTCGCCAAGTGCAAATATTCCACAGTCTTGAACTGATTTAAGCAAAAAAAATTTAGCTTGAATTAAGGAAAAAAATCTTGAATTAAGCCAAAAAAAAAAAAAAAAAAAAAATCCTCAATTAAGTAAAAAAAATCTTGAATTAACAACTTATTTTTTTTCTTTGTTTTAGTGCAAAAAATAACATTAAATTATGAAAATATTTACATTTACAAACTCTCCTGTACCAATAAAATGTGAATAACCTGAAATGTCTGTATTAAATTCAGTCCAGTTTGAACTCTTTTCTTCCTGTTCCTCAGTGTTTAGTGTCTTTGCAGATCTGATCCAGAATGCACATGGACTAATGAGAAGTGGAGGAAGAAGACTGAGAAAATTACACTGATTTTACTGAAGAAATGTCACTTTTTTCAGGTTATTCATATCTTTTTTTTTTGGATAGTTTATGAAAGTAAGTTTTTTCATAATTTAATGTTTTTTTGTCTTTACACAGACATAAATGGTCAGTTGTCATTATTTATCTGTTCTTATTTGACTGGTCCGGTCCACTGCAGATCAGACCAGGCTGAAAGAACAGGAGTCTGACGGCCCTGGTCTAGGGTGCAGACTAATTCCTGGTCTGTGTGAACGGAGTGTTTGACAGTCTTACAGAGAAAGGCTGCCCCCGGTGGAAGGGCATCCCCCCACGCTCCTCGGACCCCCACTGCTCCCTGGTCTTGGTGTTTCGGACCACGGTGTTCTCGCTGAAGCGCGGGTTGTAATGGAGGGCGATTCCAGTTGGGTGACTCAGATTCACATTAAACCTGCAAAAAAAAGAAAGAAAATCCAATAATGTTGAATCCAGCACAACACTGGAACTCAAGCACCGACGTCTACCAGAGAACACTGAACACATTTATGCATTTTTGCACAACAACAAAAAATCTAACATTAGGACAAAGAAAGAAACAGACAGTGCAGGTGACCAGACTGGACTATTGGCACCGCCAACACCAACGGACTCACACACACACACACACACACACACACACACACACACACACACACCTATACATGTTTTCGTGCCCGGTGAGGACCTCATTTCAGCGTTTTCTAGAACCTGCCGCGTGAGGACCTCACTTCAAATATGAATTAAAGGCATATTTTAACAGATAAAAATTTGATTTTAAGTCACAATTTTCGGGGAGACCTTGGTCTCCCTGAAATCACCTTAATTATCAAAATTTCACAGTTTTATTTTTGTCAGGTCTTCCCCCCCCGTGGGGACATTCCCATTATGTCATATCATAAACCACCAGCAGGTGTCACTGAACAAAGGATCAAAGTAAAAAGTAAAATAAATAAATAAATAAATAAAATAATAATAATAACAGTAATAAAAATAATAAGTTCAAATCCAATAAAATTAAAAAAGTATGCATGTACAGTTTATTACTTTTTATCTTAGAATTATGAGTTTTTACCTCATAATTACAACTTTTTATCTCATAATTATTAAATTCATTCACTCATTCATTTTCTGAACCCACTTTATCCTCACTAGGGTCACGGGGGTCACTTGGAGCCTATCCCAACTACATATGGGTGAAGGTGGGTTCACCCTGGACAAGTCTCCAGTTCATCTCAGACTGAACATATAGAGACAAACAATCACTGTCACATTCACACCTATGGGGGATTTAGATGAACCCATTAACCTATCAGTGCATGTGTTTGGATGGTGGGAGGAGCCAGAGTACCAGAGAGAACCCAGGCAGACACGAGGAGAACATGCAAACTCCACACAGAAAGGTCCCACCGCACATCGACTGGTGTTGGAATGGAACCCAGGACCTTCTGTCTGTGAGGCACCAGTGCTAACCACTGCACCACCGTGTCGCCCTACCTTTCATTTTCTTCCTCCTCCCAGTCTCAGTAACACCTGAGCTGTCACACAGAACCAGACTTCTGGAGTCCCCACCCCGACTATGCCCCGACTGTTGTGTCACACAGAACCAGACTTTTGGAGTCCCCACCCCGACTATGCCCCTCCCCCATCCCACTGTGTTTTTCAGCAAGAGGGACCTAACTGTGTGGAAGCCCATTTCTGCCAGTGAAGAAAAGTGAAAAAACAAAACAAAACTGTGAGATACAAATTCATAATTATGAGATAAAAAGTTGTATTTATGAGATAAAAAGTCATATACTGTACATGCATACTTGTTTTTTTTTAAATTGCATTTGAACTTTTTTTTTTTTTTCACTGGCAGAAATGGGCTTCCACACAGTTAGGTCCCTCTTGCTGAAAAACACAGTGGGATGGGGGAGGGGCATAGTCGGGGTGGGGACTCCAGAAGTCTGGTTCTGTGTGACAGCTCAGGTGTTACTGAGACTGGGAGGAGGAAGAAAATGAAAGGTAGCTGTCAGCTGAAATGTCATTGTACCAGGTTCAAATAAATGACCAGATAAACTAAATGAATGAACTGAACTCTATTCTGGGCTGCACGGTGGCTCGGTGGTTAGCAGCATTGTCTCACATCTAGAAGATCCCTGGTTCACGTCCCGGTTAGGGCACCTGGAATCTTTCTGCGTGGAGTTTGCATGTTCTCCTGTGCAGCGTGGGTTCTCACTGGTTTCTCCAGCTTCCTCCCACAGTCCAAAAACATGCTGAGGTTACCTAATTACTGTAAATTGTCCGTAAGTGTTCATAATTATGAGATAAAAAAGTTGTAATTATGAGATAAAAAGTCATATACTGTACATGCATACTTGTTTTTTATTTTATTGCATTTGAACTTATTATTATTTTATTTTATTTTATTTATTTTTACTTTTTATTTTCATCCTTTGTTCTTTGCTTGAAATGCAAATTTTTGAATTGAATTGAACTGAAGTTAATAATGGGTGACATGGTGGTGCAGTGGTTAGCACTGGTGCCTCACAGGCAGAAGGTCCTGGGTTCGATTCCAACAAAAAAACTCTTCCTCCCACTCCTCATGAAAACAGTATTTTTTCTGCCATAGTTCTTCTAGCTCTTCAAGTCCCAGTCGTTACTGTACCCACTTGTTAGCTTACAGCACAATATTGAACTTTGAATTCAATACAGTCGTTAGGCAGAGCTCAGTGGTGACTCGTTCTATTTTTACAACATGCCCTGTGGGCGACTCATGTGGTCCGTACCGGCAAACAGGTGCTGGTGGGCACCGTGATGGCTACCTCTGTATTAGATTATATTGTAGGGTGTTGGTGGATAGGTAGGCAGAGTTTGAATTCTTCTTGTTATCAAAAACATTGTTCTGAAGCTCAGTTCTGAGGCTGTTCTGTACGCAGCAAAGTAACTGGAAGCAACAAATATAACAATTCTGGATCAGCAAACATTAACTTTGGGCAAAAATACCACTTTAGGTGGTGGATAATGTGATTGTCCAAACAGATACAGACACAGATACAGATACAGATACAGATACAGATACAGACACAGATACAGACACAGACACAGATACAGACACAGACACAGATACAGACACAGACACAGATACAGACACAGATACAGATACAGATACAGACACAGATACAGACACAGACACAGATACAGATACAGACACAGACACAGATACAGACACAGATACAGACACAGACACAGATACAGACACAGACACAGACACAGATACAGATACAGACACAGACACAGATACAGACACAGACACAGATACAGACACAGATACAGATACAGACACAGACACAGATACAGACACAGACACAGACACAGATACAGACACAGATACAGATACAGACACAGACACAGATACAGATACAGATACAGACACAGACACAGACACAGATACAGACACAGACACAGACACAGATACAGACACAGATACAGATACAGACACAGACACAGATACAGATACAGATACAGACACAGACACAGATACAGACACAGACACAGATACAGACACAGATACAGATACAGACACAGACACAGATACAGATACAGACACAGACACAGATAACACTATACTCGCTCATCCCTACTTGTTGTGGCTTCAGTTGAATGGAAGACCTAAAGATAGACTCAGGCACAGCATTTAACATCTAAGGTGAGTTTAATGAGGGAAAAAGTTAGCAGGATCATGGTAGGGAGAGGGATTTGATGATGGCAGAGGCAAGAAGGCAGACAGATGAGTGTTGTGGAGCAGGGGTAATGGAGGAGGGTTGTAAAAGGGCAGGCTTAAAGTGAAGGGTGGCAGGGGGGTGGAGCCAGCAGACACAGGAAGCCTGAGAACCATGGAAAAGGCAAGTTAGGCAAATACCAAAGGTAGCATGAATAATTAGACCAGAACTAATACAATACTACAACTACTACCACTCTTAGAATTCCACAAACATGGACACTGAATGTGGTTGTGTTTGCCCACTGTTGGAATTCATCAGATATTAAGTTATAGCTATTGACCTACTGACTTAAACAGCAATCTACCACAACTCTGTCTACAACCAAATATTTGAACTCAAATACCATAAAACAAAACAAAGATCTGAGTTTAACACTTTTCTAATATTAAACATTTCATAAAGGTGATTCATGGGTTGAAAAAATATGTCAATACATGTGATAGGACATTTAATCTGTAAATTTTCTTTTTTATTTTATTTTATTTAAATAATGAAATTAATGTTATTAAAATTCTAATTAACAAGTAGAATTTGGAGGTTGACAAAATGTTTTTAAATGTTATTTTTAGTTTATTATTATTATTATTATTATTATTATCATTATTATTATTATTATTATCATTATCATTATCATTATCATTATCATTATCATTATTATTATTATTATTATTATTTTTATTATTATTATTATTATCATTACGATTATTATTATCATTATCATTATTTCTATTATTATTACTATCATTATTATTATTATTATCATTATTATTATCATTATTATTATTATTATTATTATTATTATAGATTTAATAATTAAATCCTGTGTATCTTTGGTCAAAAAGCAAAAAGTTTAAAATCTATTCCCAAACTGCAGTACTATTTTTGACCTGTAGGGTCGTGAATCGCTAGTGAGTGAACAAACAGTGACACACACAACCGGAACACCTGACCTGGTGGGGACTGCAGTACTCTGTGTGACCACCATGGGCGCATAGTTATACACACACACAGATTTTTTTCATGTGAATAGGCCCCATGAGGACTTTTGAGAAAACTACACCAGCCATGTTTAAATGTAGTTTTAAAGCCTCTAGTGGTGATTTGCCCGTGGGGACCTCATTTTTGGTCCCCACGGGGACACGAGTCCCCACCGGTCCGTGTGCAGTCAGGTCAAAGTCCCCACCGGGTAGCAAAAACAAGAACACACACACACACGCGCTGTATAATAAAGGAATAGAACCTGGAGTTGGTAGTTGTAAAGGAGTTGAAAGGATGTAAAGTTTCACGCCAGCGTTAGTTCTTACGTCAGTTATGGACTGAAGCCCACGTAGAACACCCCCACCCACCTCTGACAAAAAAACAAAAAAACAACAAAAAAAAAGAAATCCCCTACTCTGCGTTTTTGACAAATCGCACCTTGCACACACACACACACACACACACACACACACACACACACACACACACACACACACACACACACAGTGTCCTAAACAGTTTATCTGTCCTAAATTAAATAATAATTAGGTTAATTTATTTGTCAGTGTTTCTCTTCAGTTTGTTTCAACAGAATACCAGTTTACCCTCTTGTTCATTTTGAACTTCATGTGGAATTTTTTTTTTGTTACTTTAAAGCAGAATGTGAACTGACAGAACTGGGATTAGATTTTTGTTGTTTGTTCAAAACTCCCTTTCAGGGAAAAGTGCAAAACTAATGTTTCAAATACATTTAGTAATATTTTATTTTCTATTTGATTTATAGCAGCAGAATTATATTATTCCTGTTTTTCTATATTCTATTATCTTCAAAAATTGGGGGAAAAATGTTCAAAAATTCATAAATGCATTAAAGACATTTTGAGGGGTTTTCTTTCTTCCCGTACCAAACCGAAAAAAAAACGAACCGTGGCTTTGAAAACCGAAAACATACCGAACCAAAAATTTTGTGTACTGTTACAGGCCTAATACATATTTTATATATATATATATATATATATATATATATATATATATATATATATATATATATATATATACACACTGCTATTGTCTTGTATTTGTTATTATTATTATGTGGTACAGAGTAGCCCAACCGCAATTTTGTTGTAACTTCTGTGCAATGACAATAAAGCCTATTCTATTGTGTATTTCTATTGTGTATTTCTGTTCTATATGACCATGTTCTGTGTCTACTTTGGAGTTTTTATGACGTCACAGTCAAGTCGACCTTTGGGATCGAAAACCTCATGACTTCTTCTTTTTAAAAGGTGTAATCACAGGACTTTGACCACAAAGTTCTTATGAGTTCCTGGTTGATTTCAAGTGAACGTTTGTGCCCAGTTTACCCACATTCGCTCGAGATGTTTCTGAGATCACAGGAGTCACACAGGAAGTGGAGCGGAAGCTGCAGATGTTCCTGTCAAACACTTTGTACTCTGAACTCAGTACACAGACGTCAAATCTGTTTCTCAGGTCGAGAGATACAGCCTGAAATTCTGTGACTAGATGAACCCTAAACCAGGCCTGTCCAACTCATGTTAGTTCAGTTCCATTTTCAGCTAAAGTTGATCTGCAGTGGGCCGGACCAGAAAAATAAGAACAGAATAATATAGAAATAAGGACAACTGCAAATTTTTGTCTTTGTTTTAGTCTAAAAACCCCATTAAATTATGAAAATACTTACTTTTATAAACTATCAAAAAAAAAAAAAAAAAAAAAAAAACTGAAAAAAACTTAAATTTAAATTAAAAAACGTAAGAAAATTTAGTGCAATTTTCTCAGTCTTCTTCCTCCACTTCTCATTAGTCCATGTGCATTCTGGATCAGATCTCCAAAGACACTAAACACTGAGAAACAGGAAGAAAAATGGTTAAAATTGTGCTGAATTTTCTTTAGACATTTCAGGTTGTTCATATTTGTTCAGGTTATTCACATGTTAGTGTTACAGGAGAGTTTGGAAATGTAAATATTTTCATAATTTAATGTTATTTTTTGCACAAAGAAAAAAAAATAAGTAGTTTTTTTGGGGCTTAATTCAAGATTTTTTTTTTAATTTTTTTTTTACTTTATTGAAGATTTTTTTTTTTTTTGGCTTAATTCAAGATTTTTGGCTAAATTTGAGGGTTTTTTTTTTTTTTGGTTCAATTGAAGATTTTTTTACTTAATTGAAGATTTTATTATTTTTTTTGCTTAATTCAAGATTTTTTTTTTACTTAATTGAAGATTTTTTTTGGGCTTAATTGAAGATTTTTTTGTTTTGGCTTAATTGAAGATTTTTTTGTTTTGGCTTAATTCAAGATTTTTGGCTAAATTTGAGATTTTTTTGGCTCAATTGAAGCTTTTTACTTAATTGAAGATTTTATTATTTTTTGCTTAATTCAAGATTTTTTTTTACTTAACTGAAGATTTTTTTTGGCTTAATTGAAGATTTTTTTTGTTTTGGTTTAATTCAAGATTTTTTCCTTAATTCAAGCTAATTTTTTTTTTTCTCTTAATTCATTTCAAGACTGTGGAATTTTTGCACTTGGCAGAAACATCCCAGGGGCCGAACTGGACCCTTTGGTGGGACGCATTTGGCCCCCAGGCCACATGTTTGACAGCCCTGCTCTAAACACTGCAGTTTCAACTAGGGTCTGAAATGTCACTGCTTTCAATTTCACTTACACTTTTAAGTTCCACTGTTGAAGTTATTTTGGAACAAACACTGCTCTGAGAAACCACTGAGGACTGTGTCGTGGACTGTGGGATTGTTCTGGACCTGATAATTGTTCACAAACATTCGTGGTTTTCACATTAATCCCACACAGATTCCTAAAACTAGACCCACTTCTGTTTTTTCACCCATGAACACAGGGTGATTCACAAATACAGAGCGTTCTTAATAAAGACATGAAACGTGGTAAATACTTCACAAACCAATGCTACAGATTTCTAGCGTCACGTGCAGACAAAGAGGATGAACAGGAACTCATGAACATACTGGTCCTCATGCCGTTCCACTCCGGTGAGCTTCATGTTGTGTGTGAAACAGCAGAGGAAGAAGCAAACTGGAAGCAGAAGTTTCATCACAAACCCACACAAACATGGTGGAACTAATCTGTGATGCAAACGAACAATCACAATGTTCACGCAAAGTCCAGAATCTGGACCTGGTCACTGGTTCCTTCTGTGGTGGAAAAGACAACAGTATTTCCAAGCAGGTGCACAGGAAGCGACTGGATGTGGGAGGGGCTAAGGGCTGGGTCGTATGTGACATCACAGCGTTATTGTGCTGCTGGTGGCTGATGGTTTTGGCAGGTTCAGTTGAAGAGTTCAAATTATGTTCAGTTTTCTTTGGACATTTCAGGTTCATATTTGTTCAGGTTAGTCACATTTTATTGGTACAAGAGAGTTTGGAAATGGAAATATTTTCATACTTTAAAGTTATTTTTTGCACTAAAACAAAGACAAACATTTGAAGTTGTCATTATTTATAGACTTAGTGTAATATTATTTTTTTCCACATCAAACCCAGTAGTAAATCTGCAGTTGTTCTTCTGTGTGGGTTCTTCTGCTGTTATTATTGGACTGTAGATCAGATTGGTTAAACTCCTGTTCTTTCAGGTTCCACATTCAGCCTGATTTGATCTGCAGTGGACCGGACCAGGAAAATAAGAACAGAAGAACCGAGAAATAATGACAACTGACAATTTATGTCTGTGTTTTAGTGCAAAAAACCCCAATTAAATTATGAAAATAAACTGTACATAAACTTTTATCAACTATACAAACAAAAAAGATGTGAATAACCTGAAAAAAACTGAAATTCCTTAAGAAAAATCAGTGCAATTTTAACAATATTCTGCCTGAACTTATCGTTTCTACATGTGCATTATGATCGAATCTACAAAGACACTAAACCAGGGCTGTCAAACATGCGGCCCGGGGGCCAAATGCGTCCCGCCAAAGGGTCCAGTTCGGCCCCTGGGATGTTTCTGCCAAGTGCAAAAATTCCACAGTCTTGAATTGAATTAAGCAAAAAAATTTTTTTTTGCTTGAATCAAGGAAAAAATCTTGAATTAAGCCAAAAAAAAAACCTCTTCAATTAAGGAAAGAAAATCTTCAATTAAGCCAAAAAAATCTTCAATTAAGTAAAAAAAATCTCAAACTTAGCAAAAAAATCTTGAATTAAGCCCCCCTCCCCAAAAAAATCTTCAATTAAGTAAAAAAAAAAAAAAAATCTTGAATTAAGCCCCCCTCCCCCAAAAAATCTTCAATTAAGTAAAAAAAAATAATCTTGAATTAAGACAAAAAAAATCTTCAATTAAGTAAAAAAAATCTCAAATTTAGCAAAAAATCTTGAATTAAGCCAAAAAAAAAAAAAAATCTTCAATTAAGTAAAACAAATCTCAAATTTAGCAAAAAATCTTGAATTAAGCCCAAAAAAAAATCTTCAGTTAAGTAAAAATAAAATGTATTGAATTAAGCAAAAAAAAAAAAATCTTCAATTAAGTAAAAAAAAAAAAAAAAAAAAAACTTCAATTAAGCCAAAAAAAAAAAATCTTCAATTAAGCCAAAAAAAAAAAAAGAGAGAAAATCTTTAAGTTAAAAAAAATCTTGAATTGAACCAAAAAAAACCCCAAAAACTTAAATTAAGTTAAAAAAAATCTTGAATTAAGCCAAAAAAAAAAATCTAGAATTAACTTAATTTTTTTCTTTAAAAAATTCAGCACAATTTTAACCATTTTTCTTCCTGTTCCTCAGTGTTTAGTGTCTTTGTAGATCTGATCCAGAATGCACATGGACTAATGAGAAGTGGAGAAATAATATTGTTAAAATTGCACTAAATTTTTTTACA
Source organism: Sphaeramia orbicularis (assembly GCF_902148855.1). Taxonomy (NCBI): domain Eukaryota; kingdom Metazoa; phylum Chordata; class Actinopteri; order Kurtiformes; family Apogonidae; genus Sphaeramia; species Sphaeramia orbicularis. Next base: position 52,817,881 of record NC_043969.1, on the reverse strand, counting down.
TTTTTTAATTTAAATATCAGTTTTTTCAGTTTTTTTTTTTTTTTTTTTTGATAGTTTATAAAAGTATTTTCATAATTTAATGTTTGGGTTTTTTTTTTACACTAAAACAAAGACAAAAATTGTCAGTTGTCATTATTTATAGGTTATTCTGTTCTTATTTTTCTGGTCCGGCACACTTCAGGTCGAATTTAGCTGAATATGGAACTGAACTAACATGAGTTGGACAGGCTGGGGCTAAACACTGAGGAACAGGAAGAAAAGTGTTCAAACTGGGCTGAATTTTCTGTGGACATTTCAGGTTGGTCACATTTGTTCAGGTTATTCACATTTTATTGTTACAGGAGAGTTTGTAAACGTAAGTATTTTCATAATTTAATGTTATTTTTTGCACTGAAACAAAGACAAACATTTGTAGTTGTCATTATTTACAGACATAGTGTAATATTATTTGTTCCATCAAACCCAGTAGTAAATCTGCAGTGGTTCTTCTGTGTGGGTTCTTCTGCTGTTCTTATTGGACTGTAGATCAGATTGGTCTGGATGTGGAACCCACACTAACATGAGTTCCACAGCCTGGACTGTGGAATTTAGACACTTTGGAAATTCATCCCAGGACTGGACTGGAACCTTTTTTTTTGGGGGGGGGGGACACATTTGGGCCCTGGGACACCTGTTTGACAGCCCTGCTCTACAGTGTCCATACAAAGTTTATTACATACATTCTACCTTAGTTAGGGGTTGTTTGTCTTTTATTATTTTATTATTATTTATTTGTATTATTTTGTAGATTTCAAGCACCTTTCTTTTTTTGAAGGTTATTTATTTGTATTTATATATTTGTATTATGTAAGGCTAATATAATAAGGAAAAATACAGTGAACATTGAAAGTCAATTTCTGTTCATGTGTTTTACAAATTCTGCACTGCATTTGAAATAAAAGTACATCAAATCAGTCCGACGTCCATGTTTAGTATTTTTGGGACTCACTTTAGGGGCAGTTTTATTCCACAAACATACGTATACTGTTTAGAAGTATATGCTGAGAAGTTGTAGTATCAAAATGGAGGATTGTCTTCCTCCAGAAATTAGGGTTAGGGTTTATTTCTTTTATGATTCCAATCCATTCCTCTTTTACTGTGGCTCACCATTTAAATAAGTTTGATCAGGTTTGATGCTTTGGTCACAGAGTTTCTCACACCCAAAAAACGTTGTGTTTTTCTTTCACAAATGTGGGAATGATGGTCCAACATTTGGTAAAAATGTTCAAACCTGTGTCATTTCTCTTGCCTGGGTGCTCGACCCCCTAACCCTGTGCTCCTAGAATGGCCCCTGATGCACACATTTCCATCTTATGCACATGATTATTTGGACAGCTTCCTGACCCCATACCAACCCAACACCAACAGAGGATTCACACCACAATACTGAGCTCCACCTCCCATAAAGGCTGACCAGTCCATTTGGTTTGATTAGATATGCAGCCGTTCTGCTTCAGGTTCAGAGGAAACGTTTAACGCCCCAGTGCCAGGAAACTGCTGTTCATGAGCTGCTTGGATATCATGTTACCGGCTGTTGCACAACGACGCAGATGAGTGTGGTGCAATTTTCACAGAAAACTGGTACTTTTCTAATCAGAGCAGGAGAGGAAGCAGCTCAGACTGACAGTGACTCATCATTCCTGGAAGAACTGTCAGTGATTTGGACCTTTCTTTCACCCCACACATCCAACCCTCTACAGCACAGGTGTCAAACATGCGGCCCGGGGGCCAAATCTGGCCCACCAAAGGGTCCAGTCCGGCCCCTGGGGTGAATTTGTGAAATGCAAAAATGACACTAAAATATGAACAATCCTTTTAGTTCAGGTTCCACATTCAGACCAGTTCAACCTCCAGTGGGTCAGACCAGTCAAATCCTATCATAAAAACATAGAAATAATAACTCTACATTTTTCTCTTTGTAAATGTAAATATTTTCCTGTATTTACACTAAAACAAAGTAGAATTTTGCAAAAAAAAAAAAAAAAAAAAGAGAATCACCTGAAATGTCTTAAGAGAAGTCAGTACAATTTTAACAATATTCTGTCTGTTATTAAATGTTTTGTGTGTTTGTAGATCCACTGTGGTCTGTACGTTATCATGTACATGTGGAAATGATAAACTGAGGCAGAATAGTGTTCAAATTACACTGATTTTTTTCAGTTTGTTCATGTTATTCACATTGTTTGAAAGGATAGTTTGTAGATGGAAACCTTTTCATAATGTAAATTTACTTTTTTCACTCTAAAACATAGAGAAAAGTTTGGAGTTGACATTATTTCTATATTATTCTGTTATTATTTAACTGGTTGGGTCCACTGCAGATCAGATTTAGCTGAATGTGGAACTGAACTAACAGGAGTTTGACAGTCCTGCTCTATGGAGTTCACTCTAACCCATACAGACCCAGATCTACTTTAGTGTCAGTTCCCAAAGGAATTTTTCTCTATATTTCACCTTTCATAAGTGATTTATCAACATTTATTATAAGATTATCCTTTGTATATTTAGTTGTTGTTTTTTTTGTGTGAAAATCCAATCACATAGATGTTCATTAAAGCTCAGATTAAATCAAATCAAATTTTATTTATATAGCGCAAAATCATAACAAAAGATTAAAGTTGTTGGTTATTTTATCAGAAACAGATCCAACTGAATAAACAGTGTGTTTTTCAGTCCACTCTGTCATTAACTGAACACAAACCCAGTGTGTCCATCCACTGGCACTGATCCAACTGCATGGGTTTGACTGGAGAATCAGTGTTGGAGAAGATGACAGTGTTTCCATGGTAACTACGGAGCCTCTGAACGTCCAAATATGGTCATATCTGATGACCATGAAAAGATGAAGAACTGTATTTGACACCAATTATTGACATGGATTAATAGGATTAGAGGATCAACAGGAATTAAACAGTTTAGATCAGGAGATGGATTAGGTTAAAGGTGGACGTTTGGGTCTTTAAGGGTTAAAGGTGGACGTTTGGGTCTGTAAGGGTTAAAGGTGAAGGTTTGGGTCTTTAAGGGTTAAAGGTGGACGTTTGGGTCTGTAAGGGTTAAAGGTGAAGGTTTGGGTCTGTAAGGGTTAAAGGTGGACGTTTGGGTCTGTAAGGGTTAAAGGTGAAGGTTTGGGTCTGTAAGGGTTAAAGGTGGACGTTTGGGTCTGTAAGGGTTAAGAAGGACGTTTGGGTCTGTAAGGGTTAAAGGTGAAGGTTTGGGTCTTTAAGGGTTAAAGGTGGACGTTTGGGTCTGTAAGGGTTAAAGGTGAAGGTTTGGGTCTTTAAGGGTTAAAGGTGGACGTTTGGGTCTGTAAGGGTTAAAGGTGAAGGTTGGGTCTTTAAGGGTTAAAGGTGGACGTTTGGGTCTGTAAGGGTTAAAGGTGGACGTTTGGGTCTGTAAGGGTTAAAGGTGGACGTTTGGGTCTGTAAGGGTTAAAGGAGGACGTTGGGTCTGTAAGGGTTAAAGGTGGACGTTTGGGTCTGTAAGGGTTAAAGGAGGACGTTTGGGTCTGTAAGGGTTAAAGTGGACGTTTGGGTCTGTAAGGGTTTAAAGGTGGACGTTTGGGTCTGTAAGGGTTAAAGGTGGACGTTTGGGTCTGTAAGGGTTAAAAAAGGACGTTTGGGTCTTTAAGGGTTAAAGGTGGACGTTTGGGTCTGTAAGGGGTAAAGGTGAAGGTTTGGGTCTTTAAGGGTTAAAGGTGGACGTTTGGGTCTTTAAGGGTTAAAGGTGGACGTTTGGGTCTGTAAGGGTTAAAGGGTGAAAGGTTTGGGTCTTTAAGGGTTAAAGGTGGACGTTGGGTCTGTAAGGGTTAAAGGTGAAGGTTTGGGTCTGTAAGGGTAAAGGTGGACGTTGGGTGGGTCTGTAAGGGTTAAAGGTGGACGTTTGGGTCTGTAAGGGTTAAAGGTGGACGTTTGGGTCTGTAAGGGTTAAAGGAGGACGTTTGGGTCTGTAAGGGTTAAAGGTGGACGTTTGGGTCTGTAAGGGTTAAAGGTGGACGTTTGGGTCTGTAAGGGTTAAGGTGGACGTTTGGGTCTTTAAGGGTTAAAGGTGGACGTTTGGGTTTTAAGGGTTAAAGGAGGACGTTTGGTGTTTAAGGGTTAAAGGTGGACGTTTGGGTTGTTTAAGGGTTAAAGGTGGACGTTTGTGTCTTTAAGGGTTAAAGGTGGACGTTTGGGTGTTTAAGGGTTAAAGGTGGACGTTTGTGTCTTTAAGGGTTAAAGGTGGACGTTTGGGTGTTAAGGGTTAAAGGTGGACGTTTGTGTCTTAAGGGTTAAAGGTGGATGTTTGGGTGTTTAAGGGTTAAAGGTGGACGTTTGGGTCTTTAAGGGTTAAAGGTGGACGTTTGGGTCTTTAAGGGTTAAAGGTGGACGTTTGGGTCTTTAAGGGTTAAAGGAGGACGTTTGGGTCTGTAAGGGTTAAAGGTGGACGTTTGGGTGTTTAAGGGTTAAAGGTGGACGTTTGGGTCTGTAAGGGTTAAAGGAGGACGTTTGGGTCTGTAAGGGTTAAATGTGGACGTTTGGGTCTTTAAGGGTTAAAGGTGGACGTTTGGGTCTGTAAGGGTTAAAGGTGGACGTTTGGGTCTTTAAGGGTTAAAGGTGGACGTTTGGGTCTGTAAGGGTTAAAGGAGGACGTTTGGGTCTTTAAGGGTTAAAGGTGGACGTTTGGGTCTGTAAGGTTAAAGGTGGACGTTTGTGTCTATAAGGGTTTAAAGGTGGACGTTGGGTCTGTAAGGGTTAAATGTGGACGTTTGGGTGTTTAAGGGTTAAAGGTGGACGTTTGGGTCTTTAAGGGTTAAAGGTGGACGTGTGGGTCTTTAAGGGTTAAAGGTGGACGTGTGGGTCTTTAAGGGTAAAGGTGGACGTTTGGGTCTTTAAGGGTTAAAGGTGGAGTTTGGGTCTTTAAGGGTTAAAGGTGGACGTGTGGGTCTTTAAGGGTTAAAGGTGGACGTTTGGATCTTTAAGGGTTAAAGGTGGACGTTTGGGTCTTTAAGGGTTAAAGGTGGACGTTTGGATCTTTAAGGGTTAAAGGTGGACGTTTGGGTCTTTAAGGGTTAAAGGTGGACGTTTGGGTCTTTAAGGGTTAAAGGTGGACGTTTGGGTCTTTAAGGGTTAAAGGTGGACGTTTGGGTCTGTAAGGGTTAAGGTGGACGTTTGGGTCTTTAAGGGTTAAAGGTGGACGTTTGGGTCTTTAAGGGTTAAAGGTGGACGTTTGGGTCTTTAAGGGTTAAAGGTGGACGTTTGGGTCTTTAAGGGTTAAAGGTGGACGTTTGTGTCTGTAAGGGTTAAAGGTGGACGTTTGGGTCTTTAAGGGTTAAAGGTGGACGTTTGTGTCTGTAAGGGTTAAAGGTGGACGTTTGGGTCTGTAAGGGTTAAAGGTGGACGTTTGGGTCTGTAAGGGTTAAAGGTGGACGTTTGGGTCTTTAGGGGTTAAAGGCGGACATTTGTGTCCTCATACTGATACTGATCCCAGTCCACTTCCATGTTTTGTGAATTCCCCTGTTTTTCCATTTCCTCAAACACAGTCGATGTCACATGAACCATGTTTCTTTCCTGCCGTCTTTAAAGGATGTGTGCAGTTCTGTTTCTGTGGGTTTCAGCAATCACCCAGGTGCATCATGGGAGCTGTCAGACTTTACCAAACACAGTGTAACCCTGTTCTGTACGTGTGTCATCTGCACTGGCTGATATTTGACTATTTGCAATTCCACTGTAATATTCCACTATGTTGGAAGTATGTATGCACTGTAAAAAAAAAAAAAAAAAAAAAAAAACTAAAAAAAAAGGGTATACTCCAGCAGCAGGGGCGCCGAAAAAATACTGTAAAATAACAGAAAATAACCATCTCATAAAAATACAGTAATTTTCCATAACTCAAATACAGTTTTTTGCTCTAACTTTACGTGAGATTTTGCATATTTTTGTTTTACTTTTTAATGTTTAATAAAGAATATTTACATGTATTAAAACAATCCAATTCCCTATAAATATATATATAAATAATTTTCAGTGAGACTCAGTTGTCCAATCCACTGATAAAAACTGTATTTGGACAGTTTATCAGTGCTTATACATGTTATACATTCACAAAAAATACATTTATTCAACAGTTTTGTTGTGAAACCTCCTGTAATTACACAAGATATTTGTCAATTAACAAACAAGTCTGGTTCAACTGACAGAACTAATACTTCTGTTACCGTTAACTGTCAGTAATTTTATCTGGTTTTATTATTTATTTTTTTACAGTATTAAACTTTAAATTAACAGTTTAATCTCATAAATAGAAAAGAAATATTTGTGAAATTATAATACATTTGCAAATGTATTTGAACTGTATTTTTCTGTGAAAAAAGAAAAAAATTCTTTTAAAAAATGGAATTTTTTTGGTTTTTCACAGTTACAGTACTTTCCTGTTCTTTTCCATTTGACATGTAAAATCACAGTCTGTTTTCGTCATTTCATTGATATTCTCCTGTATCTTGAAAAAACAGGAAAAATCTGTAAAATAAACAATGAAAATTCTGTTAAATTACAGATTTTTTTTTACAGTGTAGAGTCTGTATAGTTGTTACTACTATTATTATTATTATTATTATTATTATTATTATTATTATTATTATTATTATTATTATTATTATTATTATGTCTGTGCACTAGCCGTCACATTTCTATCATCATTAATATCAAACCATGTCCTAATGTTTGTCCATGTTCTCTCGTCGACCTGATTAGTTTTTTTTTCCAATATCAGACTGAAGTTCAAAAACGGACATTTCACCATAACTTCTGTCAAAATCATCGTATCAACTTCAAACTGAAGCCAAATTGTTCATTTTTCCGTTCTCCATCCAATGGTATGCATCATGATGTCAAAAGGGCCACACCCTCGCTAGCGCCCCGGGGTAAATATCGGGTGGGGGGGGGGGGGGGGCAGTAAACTCAGTTTTCCGACATTTCCAATGGCTGTAATATCACCAATATTGATCTGATCAAACCAATATCTAATAGTAACATCTGTGTTCCACGTCCATCTCATATGACCAATTTAGAAACTCTAGGTTGCGTGACGTCCCGTTGCTATGGTAACGTATTTAAAATGTGTTTAGCGTTAACAACTTCAGTTCTGTTCATCGTAGCGATTTCGAACTAATGTCAAATGATTGGAAACTCAATTTGTCTGTCCACCGACCTGATCTGTCCCACACGTACACAGGGTGAGGTCTGTGAAGACCCGGGGGGGGGTCATCAGTTGGTCATCTGTCTGTCGTTGCCATGCACTGATCAGACCACTGGGGGCAGTAGTGGACCTGATAAGTCAGACCACTGGGGGGCAGTAGTGGACCTGATAAGTCAGACCACTGGGGGGGCAGTAGTGGACCTGATAAGTCAGACCACTGGGGGGGCAGTAGTGGACCTGATAAGTCAGACCACTGGGGGCAGTAGTGGACCTGATAAGTCAGACCACTGGGGGGCAGTAGTGGACCTGATAAGTCAGACCACTGGGGGGGCAGTAGTGGACCTGATAAGTCAGACCACTGGGGGCAGTAGTGGACCTGATAAGTCAGACCACTGGGGGGGCAGTAGTGGACCTGATAAGTCAGACCGAGGGTTTCACATGACATTTCTCTTGGCCACTCCCTCTTTTCTTCTTCCTCCATCCTCTGACCACGCCCACCTCTTTTCTCTGGCGGCTCTGCTGTGGTAAACGCCTGTGAAATGAAGGCGTGGCTGGCTTGTGTTTATATCTAGGGGGCGGGGCCTGGGTGGGGGCGCGTTTGTGTCAAAGTGCCGTAAAACGTGATGTTTCTCGTGAGAGATGAGATGTGGGCTAGCGGACGGAGGCAGACAGGTTGGAAGTGGCGTATTCAGCCCTAGAGGTGCTAGTGGGAGGGGCCAGGCTTCCATTCTCCCCCTAATGAGACCCTTAACCATCAGCAGTACTCTGAAGGTGTTTAATTAAGGGGAAAATGTTCCATAGTTCCCCTTTGAACCTTGAATGTACGCTGTGAAAAGCCAGATCTGAGCAGTAGGTGTAAAATGAGGTCCAGACCTGGTTGCGGTGGGGAGGACCGTCCCCTGGATGGTGATGGTCCTGCCGGGCCTCAGTCCGCCGCTGATGACGCTCCGGTACGGAACCACCTGAACACAGACG